>NW_024729998.1:682500-685000 GCF_018991925.1 Homarus americanus | reverse complement strand
GTCGTGTGTCCGAGGACGTGTACACTCATAATACAGCCTTGGTCAGCTGTATATGGTATCCCCTGAACACACCCCTATATAAATATTCTTAAATGAGTGTAAACAATGATGGTCTGATGTCACTGAGAAGTAAATCATCGGAGAGTCTTAGGGCACGGCTGATGGAGTGAAGACGCTGTCATCTCAAGTTATCTCAATAACAATATAACCCTTACGCTTAGCATCTAAATATAGCAATGTTGTCAAGAGTTCTAGGAAATACAATTGGAGAATAGAGATAGACTGGTAGACTGGTCCGTGTTAACTGTTATCCTAAACTAGAGCCACTCTGCCTTCCCCCTGGCCAGGGTAGAGACCGGCTGTCACTCTCGCTCGTTCGCTTGAGCTTCAGTGTTTCGCACATATTATGTAAATATTTCCAGTAATTTGCATATCTCATAAAGTGAGAATGAGAACGAGGACGAAAAGCGATACTTCAAAGCGGATTGACAGTAGAGACAGGAAATATATGTTGCTCTCGTCTGATGTGTGACGACTGTTTAATTACTGACGATAAAACCAAATTACAGAACGCACGAATGATTTTACATCTACATGAACTAGATGTGTTTTTGTTTTTTTCAAGCAGTCTAATTCGGGGTCTTCCTTCTCACAGCAATAAATTACCACTACGATGCATCTTTAAAGTGTACTGCACGAGCCTCAGGTCCCGTAGCTCTCCAGGTCTTCTGTATACTGTCCAATTCTGTTCATAACTTTATCTAGGGGGGTGGTAACAGACAAGATATAAACATGGCAGCAGCGACACACATAGTTAACAGACCGCCAGTGCGTCCTTTACATAAGCGAGGTTTGCCTTGGTCCAGTAGATGATAAGAATATTAACAGATGGTGGGTAGGGCGTCTCTACATGCCTCGCGTCTAAGAACTCCTGAGTATACGGGAATGAAAACACACGAGCAAAGAACGAGAGAGAAAGAATAACTAGTAGGGCAAGGTTACTCGTATGTATAGCTTTTAATAACAGTGAGACATTGTGTCGAGTTCATCTGAAGTAGAATAGGAACGGAATGGATGTTTAAACTTTGATAAGAATATAACAGTAAAATAAGGAGAGTGAGTGCACTTTACAGCAGACATAGAGAAGAATAGAAGCTCGAAGTGAGAATATTATGACCGATAAAATGGTTGTTTTCCAAGTGAGTTTGTTAGAAAGAGTTGGATGCACCCCATTGCTTCCCCCTCTATCTTCCCCTTTCCCCCTTCCATTTTCAAAAAACATAAGGAAAATAGGATAAATATAGGTATAAATACTAGGTAGCAAGTCAGTATCTCTCTCGCTCTCATTTTGTCTTTACTTAAGTTGATGGCATAAGATAGTGACTGACATAGGAGAAGAGAGAGAGAGAGAGAGTTATGATAGGTCAGTTGAATACGAAGAATGACTCACTCTCAGAGGTTGTTGCTCTGTTTGTGGCGATTGAAATCTCTGGGGTGGATGCACTCTAGGGTTATCGTACACTCAGGATCGTTGCATTATCTGGGGGGGGGATTGCACTTTCAGGTATTGTTCAAAGTATCAAGGGTCAATTGCACTCTCGAAATTTTTCAATCATGGCCACTTAACAACCTCTTCAGAAGTCATCATCTACATCAGGTTGTTGGTTGTTATTCTACTCAGAGGTTAATGACCAATTAACATTTCCCTCATTTGTTAAACACTTCTAAATCGAGTATAGTGGGAGTGGGGGGGGATGAGAGGAGATTACCCAAACGAATTGCTGAAGAGTAAAAATGAATTCCTTTGAGAGACATTATCGTCCAATTTCCTTTGATCCGGTAGGAAGAGAGGATGGAGGGAGAGAGGAGATATTGGTCACTATCAGCCTTAAAATGTTTGTAACCATCGCCTGTAGTATGATCAATTGGGAGGGAGATTCTCAAGGTAATGATAGTCAGAAAATTTGCTCTCGAATTACCGTGGGAATAGTGGGGTATTGTTTTTTTTTCCCAGGTACTTACTGACGGTCGTAAAAGTAATTTCCTTCTGTATCCTAGGGGAAAAAATGTAATGATGATGACGTAACTTATTTTAACGAGGCTTATCGGCGATGTTATTCCTTCAGTAAACATCTAGTCTTATTAGTCTTCTACCAAGTGTGTAGTATTATACTTCTCCTCTTTCATCTATCATACAAGTTCTTTCACACTCTTACTACAGAAACCCGGATTTCTCTTCATTCACTGACCTTCATTCACTCTTTCTCCGACGGCAACTTTCATTGCATCTATATTTCAAACGTGAGATGGATACAACAGGTTACTAATATTTCTGGATCGCCAAAAGAACTGTGTTTCTTACTTCATTTGTATTCATTTTTTTTTCAAAGCAAATGTTCCACTGTGTTAATTTCTTTACGAGGACATAAAAGCGAACGGATACCAGGAGAAAAAAAATACGAGAGAAATATGAACAAACGGAGAGAAAAATTACAAAAAT
>NW_024729998.1:447500-680000 GCF_018991925.1 Homarus americanus | reverse complement strand
TAGACAACAGACAGGATTAGGTAGACATGGATTAAATGGAGGAAAAGGAAGAGGAGCGAAAGGTGAAGGTCATTTAGATAAAGGGAGAATAGAGAGAATAAAAGCAATCCTAATCATTAAGCTTATATTTTTTACTTAAGTCGTAGTATCATTATAACTCTGAACAAGACAGTAAATGGCGGCCAGATACACAGTACCATAATATGTGAATGATTTTACATCAGTAAATTAGTCGATTATGAACAGTGCAGGGTGTCACTGTGTTCTGTGATTTTCATATTGTTTTTCCTTGTTCATATTGTTCTGTTGCACTTCATTTTTCACATCAATTTGTTCAGCAGCATTTATGGCGACTAACACAACTCTCAGTGTGTGTGTGTGTGTGTGTGTGTGTGTGTGTGTGTGTGTGTGTGTGTGTGTGTGTGTGTCAATAGCCGAGTGTTGCCACACTCTCCTCTCATTCTAGGTATGTTGTTGACGCCACAGCACGAGCGGCCTCATTTACAGACCGAGTAATGAGGTAATTGGTCATATCGTAAAAGAACTCCACGACATACCAAAGGCGAGTGAACGTTCGTCTTGGCATTGCTTTAATAAACGGCTCATATGACGGAGTGGAGTGGAACGTCAAGCGCTGTTTATTGCTCGTGATGAAGGTTTTTTTGTGAAACTGGCCAATTAGTGTGTTGTGTTGACGGTTTTTGCCGCCACCCACTACTCGGTAAACCAGACCACATGAAATGAAAACTTTGGACGTCCTGTTAATTGATGGCGTAACGCAGGTGTCAGCCCCGCCTGCCACCTGTGGCAACACGTGGCAGCTGTGGCTACACACTTCGCTACAGCTATTAACACATGTCGCCCATATCCTGAATTTTGCTCGTTATTGTCCGTGACAGCTCAGACAACCAGTTTCCCAACAGCCCAGACTCTCAGCGTTTCTCTATGCTGTTGGGGACATTTACTTAATACATATTGTCAGTGGTAATCTTCGACAACCACACGTAGTCCACAGGCAGACACTGGATGAAGGAGTTACACCCGTACAATACAGCTACCAGCCACAGGATCATACTGGTATAAAATAATCTCGTTATTGATACAAGTTGTGGTGAAGATTCGTGTATTCCTTGTTGTTATTGACGTAATCTACCACCTGTTGCCCTGCCAGCTCTCAAGTCACAATTGGTTCTGGCTGGGTGAGTGAGACACAGGATGAGAGGCAAGCCACACCCCTCCCACAGTGTCAGTCATCGCTTCTGTTGCCATGCCAAGTTCCCCACGCACTGAGTCCTTACTAAAAGGCACTGATCCACCTCCCCTAGGCACTGATCCACCACCCCGAGGCACTGATCCACCACCCTGGCACTGATCCACCACTCCGAGGAACTGATCCACCACCCCGAGGCACTGATCCACCACCCGAGGCACTGATCCAACACCCTGGCACTGATCCACCACCCTAGGCACTGATCCACTACCCTAGGCACTGATCCACCTCCCTGGCACTGATCCACTACCCGGAGGCACTGATCCACCCCCCTACACCGAGGTGGCCTTCATGAGGTTGGCCACATAAATCCTGGCTCATGATAGCTGGCGGTGGTGAGTGATGAGGAGGGAGAGACTTGCCGTGCTAAAATATACCCCGAATTTATTAACCAAATTTTGATGAACCAGAAAATTAATGACTAAATTTTGGAAGCAACAGAGACTCTTAGTTAAACCCGGCCATGAGGTGAACCCGCGGGCTGACACTACTGCCCCATTACTTATTTTTAATCGTATTTTTTATCGTTGTTGACACTAACTAACTAATCCCGTTAAGTTATGATGTGCGTCGCCTGTCACTATAGGGATTTTCTTTACCAATAGCTGTTTTTAGTTAATGTAAATACACACACACACACACACACACACACACACACACACACACACACCTGTCCTCTACACCTGCCATGAGAGACATATGGAGAAACGTGAGAGAATGGTGGAGGAAAGAGAGAGATATTTACAAGAAACTTTTGGATGGGTTTAAGGAAGTATAGTAAAGGTAAAGACGTTTTATTTCAACGGTGAAGGAAAGAATGAAGAAAAAATACAGTCGTGCATTCATAGGCCTATAAGAATTTTTCAAATATCATTGATGTATTAAATTTAAACAGAGATTTGCCTAAAAAATGGTTATAAAGGGCGCAACACTCACTCATTCTTCATCTCTGATCGCAACAAAAATATCAATTTATATTAGTCAACCTAAAATTTAATTATGCAAAATATAGAAATGAAATCTGTACGTAATGGTTCTAAATTAGCATCATATCATGTTTTATTAATGCGTTCGGCGCTCCTAAGTAGAAACAAATACATTATATATAAATTACACCGGCTAAAGCTAACGTATTCTACACCGAAACATTTTCCGGGTGGAATTTTTGGTCCGAGAGCCTGAGAAAAAATTGCAAAACACCAACTGGCGCAGAACTATAACTTTTCCGTACGCTGTTCTTCTTCCAAATGATTGGTCGGCAATCACGAAAAATATTCTGGAAAATGTTCACTCAAACTTGCCTTATTCAGTACAAATATATTGTTAAATATTTTTAGTATAAACCGAAGTCTTGTGTTACATGGACTATATATATATATATATATATATATATATATATATATATATATATATATATATATATATATATATATATATATATATATATATATATATATATATATATATATATATATATATATATATATGGCGTGTCAAAATGATGTCAATCTATTTCCAATTTGTTAAAAAATTCAAATATTTGGTAAAATTCAGGTTTCAACAGATGGAAAAAAAATCAGAGATTCATGGGTCATGGCTCTTCTCTGTTGGACTTTGAATTGCCAGGGAATTTGGGCAGCCAGAGAATGTGTCACTTAACAGTAAAACAACGCGATCTCTGTGTCGGGCAGCAGTCAGGGCAAAGATTGGAGCGCAGTAATAGCAGGTTGCATAGCGAGGTGGTTTCCCAGTGGAACAGCGCATTTAATCAAGGGAAGCCATTCTGCCCGGCCGCGTGTTTGCAATAAATTCTCGGCCAGGATATATTGAATTCAATAGCTCAATAAAAAGAACTTTTCTCCCTTGCCGTTACTTGAAGGTTGGGGGCGGGGGGGGTAGACAAGAACTAGGGGAAGTGGTAGTCGAGGATCCTGTGGCGTTCTTCGGTAGGAGTAACTGAACCTCTGAGGACCTCTGCGCCCTCTGGAGGAGAGAAAGATAAAAGAATATTGGCCGAGAGGGGGATCTAATTCTCCCGCTATTGGGATTCTGTCTGCCAGTAGGGTGGAAAGTGTGCCAAAAGCCTACGTGTTGAACCACCACCCCGCCTACACCATCCACTACCCTGTTTATTCAAGATATTTTCTTTGCACCAAGAAATATAAAACAATAACAAAAAAAAACAAGGAAAGAGGATTGCAATAATAGAAATTACACGCGAGTATCCGTATCCAAATGCTTTAAAATGCTTAAAATATGTAAACGACGTCAGTGAGGAAGATCTACATAAGGGAATGAGGGTGTAGGTTAGGTGTTACGAGAAGCTGTAAGGCCAACCCACCTCTCTCTCTCTCTCTCTCTCTCTCTCTCTCTCTAAAGTAGTTATTTCCTACTATCTCTCCTTCTCTATGTCTGTCTCTCTGTCTCAGTTTAAACATCTCTCTCACAACTTGGGTCAGGAAGAGAATGAGGAGTCCAGTTTTCATGTGCTTATCTCTCGCCTGGAGCAACATAAAGCTATATGACTTTGGCTCTGATGTTCCCGTCTCGTAACTTACACAATAGCACAGTGATGGAATAGTGCTTTCTCTGTATGTGTGTGTGTGTGTGTGTGTGTGTGTGTGTGTGTGTGTGTGTGTATATTCGGGCATGTGGGCGTGTGTGTATATTAGTATGTGTTTGTATGTAAATTAAAGTTTGCGTGTTTTTTGTGAGCATTGATTTTTTTTTCGTGTGTTGAATGTGTTTTTATTTTTCTTTCCTCCAGTGTACACGATGAAGCGTCACTGAACAATTGCAATAATAAAACAAAAATTGAGAGAGGTTCATGCCTGTATCAGAAGTGTCAATCGAGCTGTAAAATAATAGTCAATCTTCACATCACTACTGAATAAAATGTCTTTTAAAGAACTCACCGAAAAAAAAAAAATATGTAATATTGCATCGAACATAAACGCGGGGTATGTAAAAAGTTAATTAACATGCATGGTGAACAAATTGACTCGGTATTTACTTAAAAAAAAAATGTTGTTTCTGGATTTTTCGAAATGGAAATGAAGCATCGTAGGGGAGAAACATGTAAAAAATTCTCACATTTTACATGATGAAAATATGACCCCGCTCTGCCTGCCGGTGCGCTGAGGACACATCACTCATGAAGGCTGGCAGGCACGACAGGTGGAGCCTCCCCCCCTTTCTAACCTCTCTACCTCCTGTACCCCCCCCCCTCTTACAGGCACCATAACCACCATCTGTCACCTTTTCACTTCTATTTACTTATTAACACAACGATTGCTCTTTCTCAAACCTCATCTAGTACTTACATATACAGTACTGTTGTATGTCATGGTAGAACAGATATAATATACCTTTAATTTTATATGGGGGAGGGGCCTCCAGCTTTACTTATCTTCTACAGGTGAGTTAAATCAACCTTGCTCTATTTTATTGTTAATTAATGCGCTTGAATATCAATCACCTGCCTCATCTGCTTTATACAAACTTTTCAGACGTTTTAAAATTACGAATTGATATATTGTGTCTGTCTGTCTTTCATTCTAGTTCTGTTTTGTTCTATGATCGTGTTTGTAGATGTGGTTCTTTCGGATACTGAATAATCATTGCTTACATAGTACAATCAAACCTTCACAACTTTTAGCAGGTATAATAAACGCGTCTCGTATCTGCGTCACAGCGAGTGTTATTATCTCAGTGTTTACAGCTGATAGACTCAAATGGATCCACGTGAGCAGTAATTTATTGTTCTTTAGACATTTCCAACTCGGTAATATCCACGAGGTTGTGTGTTTATGTTCGCTCACAGGATTATTACAGTTGGGAGTGTGTTTAGCCCAGCACAGTCACCACCCTCACATCTTTTATTTTGTTAACTTTTTATTATGTGTTTTATGATTTTTTTTTGCTCTTTTTTCTCTTGTATTCTCTTTATTGTTCCCTCTTTTTTTTATTCAATTAAGAGTTAATATTTATCTCCAGGGAAGCTTATAGGTCCTGAGGCGCCTTGGATAACCTCTTACGTTTAAAGTGTCTTGACTTTTTTTAACTATATATCGAAAATTATTTCTATATGCACTTTATATCAATTTTAGCTCCTGTTTCTGTTGACAGTTTATGTTATACTATATTACAACGCTTCAATAATTAAGACATTTAAGCACGTATGCTACATTAGTACATAAACTAAACATACATAGTCGTTCAGGATCGTGACGGATGGCGCTAATGACCCCATGAAGTAGTACTGTTGATCGAGTCTTCAAGTTCCTGAGTTTTGGTTTGGCGAGGCACGATGAACAGGGACAGTGGGTGAATGTTGATCCTGGGGAGAGGAGTTCCGCCAAAATGTTCCAAGAGATGTGTTGTTTATTGGTTTCCATTTGTAAACATCCGGAGAGACAAGTCTGTGTTAGGATGACTCTATCACTGGTTGTGTGCTCTTGTTGCCATCGTCTGTTAGTATATTTATCTGGTGTAATTTTATTCCTCTAGCTGAACGTTTTTTGTGTTTTTTTGTACGTCTTCTCTCTCTCTCTCTCTCATCCTAGGTTCTGGATATGGGAGCCAAGGAAGTCATATACTGTTTATTCCGAGTAATTCAGTGATCTATCTGTCAAAAGTAAATGAATAGTTTACAAATACTTTCCTACACAAAACCTGTACGTCATCTGTCTTACTGCCCGACTTGACGTTTTTCATTTCACCTCACCGCGAACTTTTCTTCCTACACAGCGAGCCACTTCAAGCACATACAGTATGTTTGACTCAAGCCTTTGAAGTCAAATGAAAAGTCTCCTCTGCAGTAGATAGGATCTCCTGTACCCCGAGTTCTTAGGGGAGGCTTCCTGGACTATAACTTTAAAAGGGTGAACGTCATTCTCTTTGGTCACAAGTACATAAGTAAACATTTTCATCTTCATCTTTCGATCAGGCAAGTTTGACGGGAAGATCTTAATAATAAACGTCATTGAGGAAAAATAAAACGTGGCAGTGTGATCCAGATGTTTTTTGTTGCAAATATTTCCTATATGGAAATGATATTGTGTACAAGAGTTATATTATGTTTTTAGTCTATGTAGATCAGTGGAGTGTTGGAGGGAGTGTTGGAGGGAGTGTTGGAGGGAGTGTTGGAGGGAGTGTGGTGTGTGTACCAGTCAGTTATTCTCTATTCCCATACACGATTCATAATAGACTATAAATAGAACTTATGATGGAAACAAAATGTATCTTGGCTGTTATAAACAATGAAGGAATCTTAAGAATAACAAAGATCAGATGATATTAAGGATTCTATAATTCTACCTGAAGGAAATATTTATTATAAGAATATATTACGATACGATACACTCCCTCACAACAGTTGACGGGCTGTCCAACGTACAAATAATTTATCCTACCGCATATACCTGAATAATTGTTCTATAAATTTAGCATTAAAAGTAATTAATTGCCCAATATTCCTGTAAATGAGGATATAATCTGAGTTTTACTGCATATTGATTGAAGTAAAATGTCTGTATGAAGGATATTTTTCCGTCGATTCTCTGGGTTGTGAATCAACTAATCGGGTGTCGTAGTTCTGTTGCTCTATATTCCGGTGTTTAAACCAGACCAAAAAACTCCAGACAGATTAGAATGACATATTCATACATAATCTTTTATCATACATTATCAAGATTTTTTAATATATATTCAACTAATTCCACTTTCATCAATGTACTGTATATATGAAAAAACCACAAACGTAATTATTGCTTCGACTATTTCCCATCAGCAACACCCAAAACTGTATACATCAATCTGCTTTATACTGTAAATATCTCTCTGGATTTTACTACTACAGCCCAATACCGCTAGAGTTGTATAGAAACTTCCAGTATATTTGTATTTATTTTTTTTTCAACTTTATTGCTGGTAGGTGACGGGGCAGAAGTACATATCTTTGCCTCTAGTTCATATAATATTTTCTATACACATAAATGCCCTCTGGCCTTAAGCACTATACGAGGTAATTTACAGATTTTATAAGCTATATTAAGCTATATTTCTCCTCCATCGTCTATAGGAAGTGAAATATAATCTTTCCTCAGTTTACATTCCACATATGACCTCGCCACAACAACAACAACAACAACCAATTGAAAATACTAATTTTAGTTGTTTGATATATTTTGACTGGAAGTGAATGCTAGACTAATCTTGTATAACCTCTGACCTTTTCATACTGATCTGAAGGGTCATGAACTTGAATATATATTTAAAATAAAGTATCATACATGGGATTTAATAACCCTGGAGGCAAGGTGGAGATGAAGGGTCTGACTCATATGAAGGACAAGTTACGGATCAGAAAAGACGCGATAAGTTGTAGCATGAAACCTGGAGCAGAAAGTTCTCTCGATAAATTAACTGGTGGGCGGAATTTTCTTGACATGAAGAGGAAAGTCAGAGTTTTCTTGGCGAGTAAGTCCGAATGACAGATTTTTCTTGATATTAAGTATTTATCAAAGAATTCTTGTTTTTCAGACACAGTTATCAAGGAAACTCTGGCTACTTAAGCTTAAATATCAAGAAAATCTGTTCTAATTACCGTTTGTCCAACAGGTGTTCGAAGGTGTATTTGTCCATGATATAAATTTAAGCTAATTTACTGGAATACATAAGTGGGGGTCTATTTTCTTAACTATTTTTAATACGAAAGCAGTGAATAAAACCAAGGGAGAAAAGGTCCTCTCCCTGTAAGTTGTTAAAATAACTGCTATCGTTGTTGGTTCCTACCGAAGTACGTAAGACTTAGTTTACTGAAATGAAAGACAAACTTAAGACATCATCATCAGACTGTTTGAGTTTTGGCAACTTTTCATCTTTTCCTCGGGTCATTAATGTGTCACAGAGAGGACGAGTTATTGAACTGTTTCTCCCTTGTGGTCTATGGCAGCCTATTGTTGAGATCAGAGTTTAATGGCAGTTTAAAATATTACAATTTTTTACGTTATGAAATATCTCTTATATCAGGCTTTACATCAAATATCATGGCTTGGGCACGCGACGCGGCACAACAATACGTTTCATGCTTCAGTTGGCTAACTTCTCGTTCAAAATATATAATCGCGTCGTTATCCAGGACATAAACAATAAATTTGGACAGAGAGGCAATCATCACGATTGAAAGCCTCCAATTCACAGCGCGTCTCTGAAACCGAACAAAGCGTCCCCAAGTTACTGGGTGTGGCTGCCACAGCGAGTGTTAGTTTGTCAATTACCCAGCCCAGAGGGACGCCGGCAGCATGGGGACCCATCTCATAGTGTCAATCTGCTGCACCAACTTTAACCCCTTCAGTCCTTCTGTTGTCCCCGGAATACTTTATAACACAGTTTTACCAATAAATAAAAGGATGTGTAGCCACTCGCTAAATCCTATAACGATTATTCTGGTATATGACAACACGACAGTCGTTCAACATGTATGAATCGTGAACGAGAACAATAATCTTTACCAGTGAGACTTAACTAACAAAATCCTCAACCATTTGTACATCCTCTAAAGGCGCTCATCGACAGCCTTACTCTCATCATTTTCCTCAACATTAACCTAAACAGATGTCTTATACACACCATCCATAATAAAACCGATTGCAATAGTAATATTTCCCTTTGATAAAACATTCTAAATAAACTTGAAACAAGATTAATTAAAACAACCCTAAATATTCAGATAATAAATTGATTTCTGGTAGCTTTAACAGGCGCTGCTTTTATTATTTTATCATATGGCAAGACCCAGCACATACACCTCCCGGACACTGTGACGCATAACACACACACACACACACACACACACACACACACACACACAATATAATAAAAGTTTTCATATGTGTTTCAGGCAGAATTTACACACCTATATTTGTGTGTACTATTAAAAATTCATGGTTGTCCAGGTGTAACGGGGTGTCGTAACTCTGGTGCTGACGACCGGGTGTAGCGGCGGTGTTGCACAGGGTTTTGGTATATTGTGTCTGTGTTATAGTCGCTCCCTCCCTACACCCATTGTCAAGTGAGAGAGAGAGAGGAAAAAAATGTTACGTGTGAACTTTTCCCTCTTGTATATTGAACAGTGTAAGCGGCTTGTCTGTCTCCCGCGTTTAGTTACACCATTAACACCTGCCTCACCACCTGCCTCACTACCTGCGTCACCACCTGCCTCACCACCTGCGTCACCACCTACAACCAAACGCACCATCACCACTACCTACAACCATTTGTATCTCCACCATCTATAACCACATGCACCATCACCACCTGCAATAACTTAATCACTTGCATCTCCAGTACCTACAACCACTTCTACCACCACCTATAACCACCTGAATCACCACCACTTACAATCGTCTACACCACCATTTACAACCACCTCTACCACCACCTACAACCTGCACTACCACTAGCCACAACTCATGGCATAATAACAAAGAGACGAACGGGGATTGATATTAGAGCTGGGAGATCCAATATGCTAACTGCCCTAAGTCGTGTGAACGTTTGCTAGAGGAACGGGTGAAAGAACGGAAATTTGCTATCGTATTGCCTGTGCTATTGTAGAAACGTTATTTGTGCAGATGTGATTGTTCTCTTATCGGCAGCCCAGGTGATCACTGAGTTAGATTTACGATTGTAATATACATTTGGAAGGGGGTAAGTCTGCAGGATACTCTCTCTCTCTCTCTCTCTCTCTCTCTCTGTAGTTTCCTTCAGTGCCATTTACATATAACAATAAACCCAACATGACAAGGAAACTCAGGGCAAGGAGGAAACAGTGTCACATTAAGACCTAAAAGAGAATCCAATCTCACCTGATTTTGCTGACTTCCTCACTCGTCCACAACACCTGGATATTAATTAAGAAGGATCACCCTCAGTGTTGACATCTAATGTGCCTTCCTTCACTAGTCTCTAATCTCTTATAATCTCACTTTTGTATCTCTCTCTCTCTCTCACACCACCTACATCATCACCTGCACCACTACCACCATTTACACCCTCACCTGCGCCACCACCTGCGCCACCACCTGCTCCCTCGACTGCTGGCATAAGGAGTTAGGAGAGCCAGAAGGTAACTGCTATACTTGGCATTGGTCTGGTGAAAGTTTCCTCCCACATTGTTGTTACCAGAATGGAGACACATGGGGCACTTGTTTTGCGAAGCATGGCGAGAGCAAACATAAATTTTCATCTTAATTTCTGTTCCTTGCAATCTCAGAACGTCTGTTACCTCCGTCCCCCACCTCTCCAGCTGCTGAGAGAAGTTGCCGGTTCTCAGCAAATGTGAATTGAAAAATATGTTGGCCAAGATGTTTTCAAAAGCCCCCGGGGTCATGATTTATCGTCAAGGACTTTATATGTGTATTTGTTTACTTTATTTAGAAACATCACTGCATCGGCAAGTGGTGTCGACCTGTCTTAGGTACAGGAGGATTTTTTCATAAGATGGTCAATAGTGAGGTGTGATAAAGAAGACACAGTAGAATAATAATAACATCAACAACAACAAAATAAAGAAGAAAAAATGAAACAACAATAAGAAAAGAAGAAAAATAATCATATATAGATGAATACAAATATTTTCAGAGAGATTTTTAGACCAAGTTGAGAGATCCATTTGTAAACCTGTTCACTTTTATCAGTGTGAGCATCTCAGGATTACTCTCTCTCTCTCTTCCTTCCTCCCAACATTCCCTCCCTGGACCCCACAAAGTAATTAGGCATCTCTGTTGGTGGCATCGTCGACATAACCATTAGTGGCACGATCCTCTGACGACCACCAACCACCATTACAACCGAAATCATTAAAGGGACCATGATAACGACCATTGCAATTATACTCGTCATCACACTTTCATCAGCTACCACCACCACCACTATTACCACCACAAGTGTGTGTCCCTTTAACCAACACCACCATCACCACCACCACCCGTATCACCTTAACCATTACCACCACAAATATCATCACCATCACCACCATCACCACCACTAATAACACTATTACCAGTACCATTTTAACCACTACCACCACTACTTTAACCACTATCACCACTATAACCACTATCACCACCACTTTAACCTGAGTTGTGACGGTAAATGTTGAGTCGACTAGTATAGAGTGTGGTGGGTATGATACTGTATTGCCCAGTGTTTGGTGACCGCCACTTCACCCTGCATACTGATGTTACCCCTCGCTTTCTCCTCACACTTATGCATCGTAATGAGAGTGTGTTCCCTCATTTACATTTTTTGCCATGTCATTTACCAAAATTCTCAAACAAATATATATATATATATATATATATATATATATATATATATATATATATATAAATTTCACGAGATATAATGATTTTTATTTTTGTATAAGATCAAAATTTTAGTCTTCATTTTTTGGTCTTTGTTCCACAAGAGATGTAAATTAGTTGAGTTAGTCTTGTTTGTTAAAAATTATCGTCCTCTGAGTTAAATCATCGTCCTCAAAGGGTTAAAGAGAATGGTATTTGAGAGGGATTATAAATATTATTCAGTGCGTGTTTTATACTTAGTTGTTCTTTTGTTGTGAGTGTCCTGCCCCCTGTTGTATGGTGATGATCCTGGACCTCCTGCTCTTGTTTATCGATTAACCTGCCCTGAATCTACTGCTTGTATCGTATCATTGCTCCGTAACTCAGGTTATTCACCCTCGCTATTCCTCCAGAGATGTGTCAAGTTTCGGTGGATCTCATATCAAGATTTATTGAATGATATAGTAATCGCTGCTCTAAGTCGATCACCCACAGGTTTAACATCTAAAGATTCATTCAGTCGCTGCTCTAAGGAGATCACCCACAGGTTTAACATCTAAAGATTCATTCAGTCGCTGCTCTAAGGCGATCACCCACAGGTTTAATATCTAAAGATTCATCTAGAGGAAATGAAAAGCCGAAGAGAGAAAAGGTAAAAATGGCGAGGAGACGTGGGACACCATTCAGGTTGTGGCAGTATAAAAGATGAGAGGATGATTGAGGAGAGTCATAACCCCTTGACCTTCACAGAGCGCCAGCCAAGAGGAGCTTTACTGTACATGTTTGTATGCCACTGCACACGCCCCACGTTACTCGAGAAGTAGGTCATTCTCCTCCCTATTATAGAACAAAAATAATATTGCGATTTTATTTTAGTTTATTAGCCACAACAGTATAGAGACTAGTGTATATATTAAAAAAGGAAACGATTCATTTGAAAGTGACAACAGAACGAAAATGATGCTCTCCTCCAATCTCTCTCTCTCTCTCTCTCTCTCTCTCTCTCTCTCTAAAAGGGATTTTTCCTGGAGGTTCATTTTTTTCTTCATCTTGCCCGCCCCCTCTCGTACACTCCGCACTTGCCGCTAATAAAGTTTTCTGCACATACGACAGCCTTCCACTTTCACGACACGCCCAGCCCCTCCTAAAGAAACTCGTCTTCTTCTCTGCAATGGCCTTTTCAACGACGCCACTCAAACATGCATCACTGTTACCTAGCTCCATTCATTCTCGCCACTTTGCATATACTTGGCACGGAGCGCAGATTGTGGTATGGGGTCTTAAAAGTTTCCCCTCCACAAAGAAAATATATAGGGGAAAAAGTAGGAAGGAAGGAAGGAAGGAAGGAAGGAAGGAAGGTTATGGTAAATATATCAGTCAGTTGTGTTGAATCGATTACGAACTTACATTTTGTTTCCATACACTTATTAACAAACTGCCAGTATAGGATAAGGTTGCTATTACGCTAAAAACAAGAATTAACCTTCGAATTGAAACTAAATAAAAAAAATATATACTGATAACTGATACAATATTCAACCAGTTTCTATAATTAATGAAAAAAAAATAACGTAAAACTGAACAACTTGCAAATATGTTATGTAGTTTCTTATTCATGCGTTTATCTGTATTCTCAATTAAACACTTATTTACTGTGCATAATTTTTTTCTTGTGTGTATTTGATGTTAATTAGAATACCGTTACTCATTTATTACCTAATATAGTAATAAAAACATAGTAATAAAACCAGGCTAATTGAGTATAAGCCTGGGTAGCGGGTGTACAGGTTAGGTGACGTCACACTCCATGCACTACTATCGACGTCACCTTTATTTATCATGACGTAGGTATATCTATGACGTAACCGAACCCGAGAGTTGAAACATTAAAAAAAATCGAGTCTGGTTCCGTGTCCGATCCCGGTACTAGATTTGCCCATTTTTCTCTCCCTCGTAAATCTGAATGTCCGATAACCCGATATTGTTCCGGCAGGTAAGTTTTTTTTATAAAGTCCCAGAGTGAAATGTTAAATAAAAATGGTGTGTGTGTGTGTGTGTGTGTGTGTGTGTGTGTAATAATAATAATAATAATAATAATAATAATAATAATAAAAGCTTTATTAATAGAGTTGCAGCCGGTGGCGGAAACACCAAACTAACCTCACCGGCGCTGTTGTCTTGTCTAACCTAACCTCATTTGAATAAAGTTTCGTTAAGATACTGAAAGATGAATACAAAGTCAATATTACAACGTATGCATTAATTGTTCATTCCTCCAAGAGATAAATGTATATTACTAGCATGAACAATTGCTAGTTGTCTCTAGTGCTTTGTTATATACGTATGAAAATGGAGTTTATCATCGGTAAATAAAGATAAATTTGTTCAACACGCTCTCACTAGGAACACAGCGCTGCGTCAGGATATTAAAAAAAAAAAAAAAATACGCCTTATTGTGTGTCTCTCGAAGATTATAACATTCAGCCAATAAGAAACAACTTTGTAGACTGTCACAAGAGAGAGGTTTTTCATTGGTCCTGCGACATGACACCGTCAACTCCCGGACACGGTAACAAGGGAATAAGTTGTTACGGTCGTTACCATGACTCGTCCACGCATCAGCCTGCCTATGTTGCTCCCTTATTGGCTGAATGTCTTACCGCTGGTTTCTTATTGGCTGATAGATGGGAAGTTCATAATCCACCAACGGTTGGTTTAAGAATGATCTTTGTGACCTTCTTAGTGTCCGTTTGAACTTTGTCGCCACACTGTGTTCTCTTCACGTGGATTAATTTTTTCCTTTTGGCTGAATACTCTCATTTGACCAATTTACGAGGCAGGAGGTGCACGTAGCCGCTCCACTCCTAAATTACAGGTAAGCAAGGTATTACTGTAGTAATTATTCACGTTAGCATACCTGTCTGTGCGTCGTTGGGTGGATGTGTTTAAAATATTCAAAATATAATAAATAGGAGAGTGTACATTTGCTGAGGTGAAGTGACTAAATAGTGTATTTACAAGACATGCGAACAGGTGAAAGAACTGTGAGCCTTACCATGTCATGCCGTGTGTGTGGGGAGGGTCTGGTGGACGTGTGCTCTGCGCCACCCACGGCTTATCACTGAGGACATTTACATTTCTCAGCCAGTCATTTATTCTACAGTGTCTTTACGGGATAATTTATTAAGAAACCACATCCATCATGCTTCCTGCTACGATATACAGCATTATATTTTGTTTTTTTCATTTGCGTTTAAGGAAGTGATGGTCCCTACGTCTCATCTCCTGCCCTGCGTCACCTCCACCGCCCATCACTTGACACACCACTACTCTGTCCTGTTGTTGTTGTAACTTAACACAAACAATACTACACTAATGTACCACAACTCACCTAACGTAAACACAAATAAAATTATTTCAGGTTTAGCAGTAACATACAGAAAACTTTAAATACGTTTTAATTTTTTTTTATGTACAGTTAGTTGTATGTATAGTTGAGTGATGATATTAATAAATTTGAAACACTTGAGACAAATTTGGACGTAGTTCATAATGACTTGGTTGTGTCCTCCAGGGTTGGGTTAGGTTAGGTTAGGTTTAGGTGTGGTTGAGTTTGAGTTACGATTTACCACGAATTGTCTTAACCTTAATCTAAACGATACGTCACACTGCAGTACCTGCAATTCCATGGCCACGTTGTAACCCGTGTCTTGGAGACGTATTATCTTGTTCATTATTCAGTTGTTTTCTTTTCGGAGGTAATGTAACTTAGCCGTTATAACAATAATATAAATTTAGTGTGAAATATAGTGAGAGTCCCCTAGTTTACAGTGTTAGGCCGTAGCAAGTTGTAGAGTACAGTGGTCTCTCTGGCCTTCCACCACAGTGTGACCACCTACAGTACACAATATATAACAAAAAATACATTTTTTTAATAACCAGAACAAAATTTACAATATATTTGGAAAAAAATATACAAAGCAAATACTAGATAAAACATACAGGGAAAAAATTCACGGAAAAAAAATAGAATTTATCTGAATTTATCTGTAGAGATTTTCTGAAATGCATTTGACATATGGTCTGTTCCCAGTGTATTAATAAAGAAAATGAACACGATAGATGACTACATAAAGCACATATTGAATTTGGGTGCCACATTTGCCCTACAGGTAAACCTGAATTCACTAACTTGTCTAACAAATCCTGACAAAACTGCTGTAGCTGCCCGTGCCATGGGGATAAATTTGTTACAATAATCCAACAAACAACCCAAATCTAACGCGGCCATAGCAATACTAACCTCGCTGCTGTCGCTGGTGTGTTAAAATATGTAGTGTATTCGGCTGTGGACTGCAACATTCAGCTCCCATCCTTTCACTGGCTGTCCGTCAAAGCGGTATTTGGTGTGGGGGGATTGTCGGGTCATGGGGGGTGCTGTATGAGTGTTGGGAATTAGAGGGATTGATGAGGGGCAAATTGAGTGAGGATGGGTGCGTTTGGTTGCGTGTGCGTGAGGTCAGCTTTAGGAAATAGAGAGAAAGAGAGAGAGTGTGTGGGCGGGGCGGGGGGAGGGGTTTAGTACGATGTGAAAGGGTGGGTTGAGATGTGGAGAGAGGGGAGGGTTTTTGGTTGGACACATGTTGTAAGAATATTTTGTGTGTTGGATGTTTCACGAAGGAGTACATCGGTGTACGGCAGAAGTGGGTGTATGTAAACAAATACCCCCCCCCCAAAAAAAATGAAGTATGTGATGCGAAACGTAACAACAAATATAATGGGAGGAATAAAGAGTACAACTGGATTAAAGAATGAATATACAGTAATGCGATATAGAATGGTAGGAAGAAAGGTAGAAGGAATGCAAGTGTAGGTATGGCACTCTACTCTAGGTACAATATTGTATCGTTATCTTAGGTCTCTCTCTCTCTCTCTCTCTCTCTCTCTCTCTCTCTCTCTCTCTCACACACACAAACACGTCTGTATTGAGAGGAAAGTACTTTATTGTTGAGAGGATTACGTTGACAATAGCTCATGAAAGTCTCGCTATTTCCTGAACCGGATTAAGGCATCAATGTGAAGGCAGAGACCTGAACGTCTCTGCCGCTTCTCATTTCCCTTCACAATAGCTCGAAGGAAACTACAGTATTAAGGTGATTAGAAAGTCTTTGTTTTTAATCGGCCTTTCCGGATTTTTTTAATTTTATTTATATCACCTAAGTTCAGGGGAGTTATCGTCATGGTCATCATTCATCTTACCAGTGCACTAGAAAAGATATATAAGGGATTAATATATTTTCCTCTAAACTATTTCCTATTGTTGTAATCATGAGAGGATACTAACGATTCCCACTTTCACATTCTTACCAAGGAAACTCCCCCTCTTGTGCTCTCCTACTCCCGTCTCCTCCCCCTTGGCGCTCCACGAGAACCCATTTGATGTGTAAATGTTATCGTGTACTGCTTTTCGCTAAAGGCACTACTGCGAGTATCCTTGTGTGGATGATAGTCTTGTGTTTCGTAAGAGTTTTGTTGCCTCACTGTGGTCGAGTCGTTTTGGGCGGTAGTGGTCCGGAAGGAGAAGGAGGGGGTAGAGGGGAGGGAAGGAGGAGGAGTAGAGGTAGGGTGAAGGGTAGAGGGAGGGTGAAAGGGAGGGGGAGGGTGAAGGGAAGAGGGAGAAAGGCAAGCTACCCGTGATGTTTCTCGAGGGTGAAATTCGCTCCAGCTCTGTGAGGGAAGGAACTGGTGGGAGGAGAAAGCTCGATGGTGGGTGACATTTTATAGGGACGGTAACTTAAAGGCTTGAGATTAATGTGTTGACTGGGGTTGTGCGTTAGTAAACAGTACCGGTTTAGCTATAAGGGAACTTAACCTTTATATTACCTGGTAGTGACTAAAGCAACAATACCTGGAGGATAATTAACTGTAGGTCATCTTACATATTAGTGGGACAAGAACCAGGACAGGTGATCCATTCATTAATCAACAACTGGAGAGGTGATTCTTAGTCAATACTTCTGTTTCTAATCCCGGCCAATATTGACAACGTTATTGATACTTATGCAACAACACGACATAATGTAGTCCACGACCTGAGGATATTACTAGTGCGGTAATGACCCTAATGTTCCACCCTATGAGATTATCCGGAGTAATTTAAGTTGTTATTGAAACATTTATTTTGCACAAAACAGTATACGTAAATATTTTGAAATTGATTGGACAGCGCGTTGGCCTCGTGGTAATTACATGTTTGCACGTCTGATAGTATGTCGGGTTATTGGGGCGACCACACTACTGCTGCTCCCTAGGATAACAACCATGGTAGTTGTCCCCGTTCACACGTAGAGGTACGGGGTTCGATTCCTGACTGGTGAGGTATTATTTTTATTTTGAAGTTGCGTATATATGGACTGTTGATATATATATTACCTTGTTAAGTGATATTTCACACCTGAAAATAAACATTCCATTCCTGGATATGAAGAAAAAAGTTAAAACAGTAACAAAAGTGCTTGAAATCAAAGTTGTCTCGACACCCAGCTGAGTGTTGCATCGGCGGCATCCCGGAAATAACTAAAACGTTGTGTTTCACAGAGCGCTGCAGACGCAGTTCCGGTGTTGCTGTGCATTTTAAAATTTTGTATCCCAGGCGTTCCGCACGACTGTCCCTTCACTGGGGAAACATTTTGTGGATTGACGATTCCTCACTTGTCTTCGTCACGTGATAATATTCAGATTTTATACAGGGAAACTCGTGGCTCGCAGGTGTAGTACCACCTGTGATTATGTAAAACATCGATACGCACACCTACCCATTTAACTACCAATTCCACTGTGTGTGTGTGTGTGTGTGTGTGTGTGTGTGTGTGTGTGTCAGAAAGAGACTTACTCGGAGAACGTAGCCTGATAGTGACGAGGAAATGAGGAAATAACAAGCGTCTTGAGTGATGGATTGTTTAATTCAACAAGTTAACGTCTTGGAGCATCACTTATTTAATCCTCAGGGTAGAGGGACAGCAGTCTTGTAGTTACCTGTGTACAGTATAGTCATAATAATAAAGTAAAGAATTTAACAATGGTTGACAGACACAAACAATAGATCAATAAATACAATATCGGGATAATAACAAGAGAACTAGTTAAGTGATTTGCAGAACGAGTTTAAAATAGTAAACGTACAGAAGTGAAGAAATTCACACACACACACACACACACACACACACACACACACACACACATATATATATATATATATATATATATATATATATATATATATATATATATATATATATATATATATATATATATATATATATATATTATTGAAAATAGAAAACAGAACAAATTAGTTGAATTGTAAAAACTGTATATATAAAGCTTCATCACTCTTGACATTTGCATATTCATCATTGTTGAGTTGCCAATGGTGGGCTGATTGGTCTCCAGTTAATTTGATAAATATTTGAATATACTGAAAAAATGGCCATGTAGCACAGAGCAGCGTCAGACCCCTATACACATACAGGGGTAATACTAGAGAGGTGTAGGGATCAGAGATATGACCTGACTCAGTGTGACCAGCCCTCATCCACACCACCATCACAACTGCCACTACCATCATCACCATTAATCCAATTACCCCCTCCACCACTAACACCCTCACTATCACCACCACCACACTACCATCACTGCCACCACAGTACCACCACCGCCACCACCGCCACCATTACAACCACCATCACCACCAAATATATCACCACAACAACCACCACCACCACCACATATACCGCGACAAACAACCACCATCACCGTTCCCACCACCGTCATAACTACCACTATTGCCACAGTAACTACCACCACCATCGTCACACCTTGTCCTCCCATACCTACTTCACCCCCCTCCCCTCCTCTCTCACCTCTACCTCTCAGTAAACAGATCTCAAATTTCTAAATATTCCGTGTACAACAGTTGGTAAGAGAACAGCCTTTAGCTATGGCAAAATCACGGTACAATATCGGTGTCATATTGGCGTCCAAATGTGCCTCACAACATAATGGAGCAAGTAAAATGCGTCCTCACATCACCAGTTATGGGTTGAGGAAGATATCAACTGCGAACAGCTGTGAACACTCTCCCAGAAACGGTATCGAGGAACAAGGGGGCGGGTTTAGAGAGGGAGGAGGAGGTTGGGGGGGGGCAAGAGAGGGAGGAGGAGGTTGGGGGGGGGCGGGTTTAGAGAGGAGGAGGAGGTTGGTTATTCGACGTGTACCTCTTCCTTGTCGTTTTAAGAGTAAATTTTCTCTATATATTTGTAAATTCTCATTAATTAACCTTTCGTATTAATCCACAGTCCACCAAATGGCCTCCGAAAATTTAATTCCAGAGATTTTAATGTCGTAAGATGTCCTGTAGTGGCCCCTTAAGTCTTTCCAGCGGGAGAGAGAGAGAGAGAGAGAGAGACCTTCACGTACGCCTCCCGTATCCTCCCTCTCTGAAGGTTCTCGGTCCTCCCGTGTAAGTAAGGACCATTTTGGCAGCGCGTGGTGGAGGGTAAAACTCTATATTTATTCACAGGATTTATCAAAATCTAGGGTATTAATGTGTTGGTGGACGAGGGCGTGTGGTGGCCCTCTGCCCGGCCCCACCAGTAATGTGGGATTGTATTTCACAACGGTATATGCAAATGAAAGGAAAGGTATTAATGAAATTCTGTTTTGAATAATGGGAGGTGTGGGGGAAACTCTCAGAGTTCATGATCGAACTGTCATATTAATCTGTATTTATAACGATTAAATGAACACACGGTGGGCGAAAAACACCATAGCTGCCAGTCTCAACCACGTCATATATTTTGCACACACAGGACCACACGTACAAACACGTCCCCCACACACAAACATCCGTTGTGTAAACACACACACACACATAATCGTAAGCACACACATTCAATCACATACTTATACATGCAAATAAACACTCATGAAAATGCATACATTCATCCCTTACGCACACACACACACACACACACACACACACACACACACACTGGCATACATAATACACTTAGTCATAATAAACTCGCCTACAAATTGTACACAGAAACATTGCAAATAAAATTTCTTCCACTCGACGACCACAACCGGTGTAAGTGTAAACTGAATCGTGTAACAAAATTTCCTACTTTCCTCTGCAGACAAAAAGAACATTTACTCAAGAAATTTACCACATTTTACTCTTTCCGCATTTAATAAACGTTGTACTAAACCTAGTAATAAGACGGGTGAATATCCTCCTTCTCTTGAAGTCGCGGCTGTAATAACCATCATCTCGCGGCCGACCATCACCCACAACACAACACAACACAACACAACACAACACAACACAACAGCTAATGAAACGACCAAGACCCGAAAAATACCGAGAAATGATTCAAGATGCATCAATAATATCCTCAAAATGTCTCTGGAGATATACCCAACTTTAAAAGAAATTTTTGTCTTTTGAATATGACCTTTTTGTCTAACTTCAATTAAGCAATAAACGTAGGAGTAACAGTGAGTGATTGTCCTTATTACTACCAACACACCGAAGGAGCGAAAAAGCCTTCTCGTACACCTGTGCACTACCATTACACACACACACACACTCGGTAATGAAGGGAATCGTATACTCTCGTTTTATTCTAAGAGCTAAGAGCTAACTCCTCTTGAACCGTTGTACATGTTTCTGCACTAATTGTTAATTGCATCCTTGCCGGTACAAGTTCGTTAGAAACTCCTGAATGGTGTTAAAGTTTGTAATTGAAGGTAAATAAACGACGATTGAGTTCTTGTGAGGTGGTGATGCTCCAGCCTTCACGGTTCTCTCATTCTGCTTTTGAGCACAAAACATTTTTATACATACGAGATGAAGAGAGAGACAAAGACAGATAAAGTATGATAAACACAAGACCAAGGAGAAAGAGAGAGAAACAGAGTGAAGATAAAGATATCAACACACACGCACACACACACACGCGCACACACACACACACACACACATATTTGCATATCCTTTAAACATAATACAGAAGGCGAACTTAGACTAAACACATACATAGATATATATACGAGTAATATCATATATATTTGTTATGGAGCTCGAGAAATAATTTTGCCACGACTCGCCATAACATTCATTTTAATTTACACAGGAAACATCCCAGCCTGAAGATTTACCTCAGTGAACCGTCTCAGAGAAATATTTACGGGGACACTTTGTTGCATCATTATAACAACGTAAATATCTCGTGTACTGTTATGTATGCTCCTCTTTTACTGGTGTTTAGGGTGGGTGAAGGAACACATAAACAATAAAGAGAGAGAAGGGAAGGAACATTAATAAACGTAATGTAAGGCAAATGTTGAAAGCATGTGTGTTAGGTGTAAGTATATCTGCGTGGTGGTTCAGTGTATCTTGTTAATGTATCTTCACAAGAGTAAATAAGTGTACCTGGTGTCTTAAGTAAATATTGCACGGTAAAACTCGTTAAACATTGAGGGACTGATCACCCGACAGTCTCCTTGGTCCGTACAGATTATGCAGGCGGTGTGCCAACCCCTGGCACACTTACGACTTCATGGCCAAGAATCAACCCTCCATTACCGCCATGCCTCTTAAAAAAATGTATATATCACCTCATCTGCTTCAAAGATATGAGTACTTTATTTTTCTCTGTCACTCGTCTCTCAGAGTTATGGAGCGAAGGCCCTTGAGAAACAAAGTTATAAGGCTGATGGAACCCCCTTATGCAAATGACATTGTATGCGTAAAAGATAAGAACTCCTTTGATGATCCTTTACCAGCAACTGTAGTAAGAGTAACGTTAAGAGGAGAAACGCTGGAGAAGTGAGAGTAAGAGAAATTACTGTGGTGATAGCCTAAGGAAACAGATTATCTTGCGGTAATAACCTAAACAAATCGTAAACAACAACATTGGTAACGACGTCTGCGACATAACATATACTAACTAAATATTCTTGTTGTATTTGTTTTTGTTTTACCTCGTACAGTAATTCTCAGGTCGTATGTTGTACCCTGCAAGAGTGACCGTTGACAGGCGCCAGGCGAGGGTTGGTCTGACCGAGCTTCCAGGGCGTGTGTTGGTTGCTTGTGATGTTCTCATGGCAGAACCGTTGAATGTTGTGTCTCTCTCATCGTCTTTGGCAACTCTCAGGTCACAGTTCTCTTTCTCAGGTGTCATCTTATTCTGGTTCTCTTCTGCAGTATCTCTCAGGTGTTGTCCTTCTCTTGTTCTCTCCTCCTGCAGTATCTCTCAGGTGTTGTCCTTCTCTAGTTCTCTCCTCCTGCAGTATCTCTCAGGTGTTGTCCTTCTCTTGTTCTCTCCTTCTGCAGTATCTCTCAGGTGTTGTCCTTCTCTAGTTCTCTCCTCCTGCAGTATCTCTCAGGTGTTGTCCTTCTCTAGTTCTCTCCTCCTGCAGTATCTCTCAGGTGTTGTCCTTCTCTTGTTCTCTCTCCCCCTACGGTAATTCTCAGAACTTCACTGTGTTGCTACTCCAACTTTGCGATCAGTAAATTACGGTATAATGGCTTTATCGCCGTAACTATGGACCGTAAGAGAGAATTATGATTGCAGGAATTCCAGAGCCGTGTCAAGGGAGTTGTACCCGTATATAACGAATGTATAGCTCTAGGGTGGGGGGAGAAAATAGAGTAATTCCTTGCTCTTCCTTGGAAATGTATTACTGGGGGGCTTGACGTGTGCCTATGTTAGCTCTGGTTTATGGGGGCCGAGGAGAGCTGAGTGTACGAGTTCCTTGGACGTCCGAACAGTGGTACTTGGAACGTAGCCACGGGGTATCGGCCTCACACACGGACGAACACGGACGACATTACCTTCCGATGCACAAGCGATTAACTCGACGCGTTTAATTGAGGAGTGTAACTATCACACAGGCGCCTCTGAATCCACCAATTAAACCAGCACCACAGGTCTTATTAAACCTGCGCTTCACCCGGGTCATGATACAGACGAAAAGTATACAAAATCGCGATGGAATAAAAAAAAAAGTGTATACAAAAATATCTGAAAACTCTTGACTATTTAACATTTGATATTAACACGTTCAGGGAAGTTAATTATCTTTATGATGAAGTGAGATATTTACATCAGTTGACTTTTAACGAGGGTTTGTGTGTCTTTAACTTTGGAGCATTCTACGTAGAGGAACACTGAAGGCTGACAATAGCTTCATTAACTCAAAAGTCACATCCTATCAATTTTCTATCGTTGCAAGATGGCTTCAGTGCAACCTTACGGCTCCAAACACACATGTATACACACAAACACAGTATTTATTGGCCTGTATATGTATAAAGGAGAGTTATAGATGTGAAAATACACTGATGGGAGCACACACACACACACATACACACACACACACACACACACACACACACACACACTTATACTGTATGTAAGTCTATGTGTACAGATAAGACTCAGTTAAAGAGAGCAGTACAAGTAAAGAACAAATGTGGAAGTGAGCTTAAATGCAGCCAACTAATCCCAAGTGAGCAAGACACACAGCATTGCCTTTCCTGCAGTAAGTGGTTCCTCCCCTGAGAAGAAGCATTAGGAGAGTGGATTATAACTTGCTTAACGGGTAATGTTGTCTCAAATCTATTATGGAATATTAGTGGAAGGAAGAGGCAAGTTTTTTTTTTTATTAAAGTTTTACTAAGAAAAAGATACAAATAATGTTACATGTCGTAAAGCTTAAGATGATGCTTCAAGTTATGTGAAGGTACGTGTTGTATAGTTTGATTGACAGGTGTAAACAGTGCTATAGTGTGTGTTACGAATTGTACTGTAATGACAAGACTTGTAAACATTGTTATGTTGTGTAAACGATGCTAAGTTACATGTTGTTAAGGTTGATAATCATAGCTCGAAATTAATGCTTAGTAGAATAGGGAATTAAAAACATACTATAATATATTTCATGTTGTAAAGTTTCATAAGAAAATACAAAATAGATCCTGTATGTTACGTGTGCTGTTGGGGGGAAAAAAAGGCACCAACAAAAAAGCAAAAACAAACTAGGGGGCAATGATATAGATTTAGCAAAAGGTTGAAAAAAAATATATTGGTGAGTTTTGTGTATGAGTGCCAACAAGAATTGTAAACACCGGGGCCATATACAGTAAGTTATGTTGTCCGGGAGAATAAAAACAAACATTCCCTTCAACATCAAAAAAGTCTATGTTAAATGTTGTTGTCTTTGTCTCATTATGCGACACAACACCCAAGAAATACATTGCAACATAACACTTAAGAAACACATTGCAACACATCACCCAAGAAACACTTTATATAATACTTTTTTATGCGGAATAACTGGTCATACATCAAATGGTTATCAGTCTTAATGGGGCCGAAAATTAATGGTTATGTTAGATTGCGGGAGGGAGGGGGGGGGGTCTATTATGACTGGGGCCCATTTGACCTTCTACCAAACTGCCAACTGTGGGATGGTTCGCAGGTCTAACAATGTTTGTATATTGGAGTTTATTGTTAATGACCAGTATAAACATTGAGTGTACATTGGCGTTATTAATTATGCAAACAAAGAAGGTAAATAAGCCAGAGGAAGTTAATTTAATAACGAATTATAATACAGGGAATAATTACAGCAGCTGTAATATCAGTTTTCAAGGATATTTCGGTATCGTTTCGTTCCTCACGCGTCTTTTAATAAACAAACTTAAGATGAGAAAACGTTGGAATATTAAAGATGATCCATTGATAAATGTATAAGGCCTAATGGTAGTAATTTGATGTTTTCTTACACAACGAAAATTTCCTCTCCGTTAGTCAGGTTTTCGATAACAAAGTCGCTACCAAAGACACATTTTCTTGTCCTATGTTCGTGCTCAAATATTTTACATCATTTATCGGTTTAATAACATAGCACTCTAGTCTGGACACAACTAGACTCGTTTTCAGGATATCAGTCGGCTGGTCTCAAGGCAGTGTTCTCGAGATCTCCAAATAGAGGTGTTTAGGGGGAGGAAAACGCTCTCTTTGTCACTGGATAACACACACACACACACACACACACACACACACACACACACTCTTGGTCTAAGGGAAGAATCATGTTGTTCCCTTGTTTTAAGATATTACACCTCGTCCTCAAGATAAGCTCCTCTGTCCTTTGTCTCGAGATAACGTTTATTTTGTGTGTGGTTAACACTGTCTTAGTGCCGAGACGACTCCGTGTAACTGCAACTCTTTGTCTCAGCCTAGAAATGGTTGTCACTCCTGTATGGGTTTTGACCATTGGTTGTGTGCGTCTCATCCCCACACATCTGGGAGCGTTAAGAAGTCATCCACCTCCTGACCTACAACAGATGGAGGATAACATAGCCAGCACAGTATGATTATTTAAGCACTAAAGTGAACTGAAACACAATATCAATAACATACCGAACAAGTATTTTTTATACATATATTTTGTCCTTTTTAATATTTAGGAAAATATAATACTCCCAGCTGTTGTAAATATATTGCAAATGATTTTTTAATCGCTTGTGTATATTACATGAAAGTTTAAGTTATAAGGAAGACCAGCACAGTAAGACGTGTAATCCCAGGCTGTGGGTTTATGTTCCCGTGCCATGCCAGAGTCTGACAGAGGCAGTAGACGGGTAAATCTTGCTGCCAGTTACACAGAATATTAGCTGCTCCAGCGACGGCGGGTCCTTCCTCCAAGCATTATGTGTTTTTACATAAAGAAAACAGACGTCATCTAAGGTTGTAATCTTATGTTAGGTGTTATTGTACAATTAAAACAAAACATTAGTATATAATTTTAGGTGTAAATTACAAACATTACTGTAGTTAAGAACTGTCTAGTGTACAGTTCATCCCCTTCAACGTTTTAAAAACAGGTAAGCTTTTGAGTCTCTTGATTGTTGTCTTCAGTTCCTCTACATTTTTAATCTCTGTTTCTTGTTTTCTTTACAGCTCAAGCAATTCACCGGCAAGTGCTTCTGGTGTTCCTTCTGCATCTTTAACACTTGAAGCTCTGGTTATGGTCAAAGGCTGATGTGATTGAGGAAGTTCCGCCTCGAGAATAAAAAGAGAATTCTGCTAGGCAATAAGATGTCAGAGATGTGAGGTGTGATAAGCCTTTTAGCCTCCACGATGACTAGGTGAGGTCTCGTGTTTTATTTACACTGTGTGAGTACGTCTTAGTATGTGTCAGGTGCTATATCTCTCTCTCTCTCTCCCCCGCCACCCTCAGTCCTCACTACCTGCGGCCTCTCCGAGTATACAGCATCTGCCTCCCTGCACCTCCACAGCTCCTAGCAACAGATTACACTGCCATAACCAATAACCTCCCTCTTCAAAACCCACTTTTCTGAACGCTTCCTCTCATAAACCCTCTCCTCCTCTTCTTTCTCCTTTTGCTCTTCCTCCTCTTCCTCCTCCTCCTCCTCCTGCTCCTTCTCCTCCTCTTCCTTCTCTTCCTCCTTAGTTCCTCTTCAACCTTCCTCATCTTTAATCTTCATCCAACTGAATCTTCCTCACCTTGACACGTTCTCTCATTAACTCTCGCCTCGTCCTCCTCCTCCTCCTCCTCCTCGTCCTCCTCCTTCTATACCATCCTGAGTTCTTCCTTCATCTAAATCTTCTTCACCTTCAGTCTTTCTCATTAAACCTTCTTTCTCTTCAATCTTCCTCCCTCATATTTCCGCTTCCTATAACTCAGTCATCCTTCTCCTGAATCTTCCTGCTCTTTATCTTTCTTCCCTCAATCTTCCTCCTCCTTCAGTCTTCCTCCCTTTGAGCTGTCATCCTCATTAATCTTCCTCTCTCTTTGTCTTCTTCCTACTTGATCCTCTTCCTCGGAAATTCTCTTTTCTTTCTTCCCGTCTAATCTTCCTCTTCTAACAAACCTCACTATCATTCCTACGTCTGCCCTGGCCCCATCTACCCTGGCCCCGTCTACCCTGGCCCCGTCTACCCTGGCCCCGTCCACCCTTGCCCCGTCTATCTAGGCCGTGGCCCTGTTTACCACTTACGTCTCCTTACTTCTCTCCCCTTTCCCCTCCAGGTTAAGCCTCTCCCCTCTCCCCTCCCTTTCACGTCTTCTCTCTCTCTCTCTCTCTCGTCTCTCTCTCTTCGCTCTCTCTCTCTCTCTCGTCTCTCTCTCTCGTCTCTCTCTCTCTCTCTCTCTCTCTCGTCTCTCTCTGCCCTGGCACTAATTCAGTCCGGGGCCAGCTGTGTTGAGGCTCACAATTATTGATAAGACACTGCAGGTTGCTGCTGTCTACCCTTAATGAACAGGACTGCTGTTACACCCCTCCCTACCTCCTGCCACTCTTCCTCTCCTCTTCCTATCCTTTCTACCTTCCTTTCTTCCCTCTCCTACCCTTCCCTACCACCCTTCTCTTCACTCCACCCTACTGCACCTTCCTTCTCTCCTCTACCTGTTCTTCCTCCTTCCCTGTGCTTCCTCTCTCCTTCCTCCTTTCCTCCCGCCTTCCCTTTCTATTTCTCCTCATCACCCTTCCCTCCTCTGCTTCCTTTCCTCCCCCTCCCCCTCTCATGTTCACAACACCTAAAACTTTATATTAGCCCTGAAACACACTCTGTATACCTAATTTTGAGAACCAGTTTTAACACGTTGCATGAATATTGGATAAGCCATATTAAGCTTCTGTGACTTCGAACATTTAGGCAAAGTTGTAAATTAATATATTTTTTTATATACGTGGCGGTGGTAATTGAGTTTTTTTTTGTATTGATTATTTTTTTTTATGTAATTAGTTCATGTTTTCTTTTCTAGCTGCGTGTGACAGTAACATGAATTCATTATTTGTAAATAGTTATGACAAATCACGTCTAGTGTTTTGTTTGGTAAAATGAAATATTCTTGTCTCTGCGTTACAGTTGTTGTTTAAAAGGTTATTACTAGTTTGTGTATATGCATATGCTCTGCCAGGCAACACCACACAGTGTCCTCACAGCCACACCGTCTTCATCAATAACCAATCCCAATCAGGCTACCACTATCACCTTACACCTGGCGCTATTACTAGACAGTTCCTACCAGCTGTTAGTCACTAGCAGACAGTCACTGGCACCTGGCATTATTACTAGACAGTTCCTACCAGCTGTTAGTCACTAGCAGACAGTCACTGGCACCTGGCACTATTACAAGACAGTTCCTACCAGCTGTTAGTCACTAGCAGACAGTCACTGGCACCTGGCATTATTACTAGACAGTTCCTACCAGCTGTTAGTCACTAGCAGACAGTCACTGCCACCTGGCACTATTACAAGACAGTTCCTACCAGCTGTTAGTCACTAGCAGACAGTCACTGGCACCTGGCACTATTACAAGACAGTTCCTACCAGCTGTTAGTCACTAGCAGACAGTCACTGGCACCTGGCACTATTACTAGACAGTTCCTACCAGCTGTTAGTCACTAGCAGACAGTCACTGGCACCTGGCATTATTACTAGACAGGTCCTACCAGCTGTTAGTCACTAGCAGACAGTCACTGGCACCTGGCACTGTTACTAGACAGTCTTCCCCACACGGTGTCCACAAGTTAATTGTTCCTCAACTTCTTAACTCGATTCGAAATTGTCTAATTAGTTTAATGGCAACAGGGTCTTTAAGGTCCGCGCTGGTCCTTGTGTTACTTGGCTCCCCCAACTGTGGTGTTTGAGCTGGACGGTGTGCCATTTAATTCATTTGGTGTACAGGACTTACATATACACACACATACATACACACACACACTTTAACTCTCTAATACGGCTGATAATTCGTCTCAATCCTTTATTCTGAACAAAACATTACCTGACTCCCCGTATAGAAACTGATGCAGATACTTTTAGTCTATTCTATTGTGTTAATTTTGATATAGAGGTTAATGGAAAATGAACTAAATCCCTTTATTGCGTCTCTCTTTAACGCAATGATTAACTATACACGATGCTTAAATAGTCTAGAAGAGCAGTAAATATATGGGTGGGGGAGGGGGGTCAGAAGTCTTTATATAGGTCAGTTATGAGAAAATTATATTATTATTATTATGCCTAGAACACCATACTTGACCCAGCCAACCATCCCACCTCACCCTCGACACCCTCATCCTGTCAATCCCCTCACCCTCCCCTCCCCCATATGACCAGTTCTGACTCTTTTGTATTCGCAATATTTTGTCTTTTTTACAACACCAGGACCCCAAGGAAAGCCCTCACTCAGCCCAGGCAAGATTCCTCTATTAGTTCCGAAGATATGTGCCTATAAGTTAACTCCGTTCTTTCAAAATCTTTTCAGAGTTTCACTGTCCACCACTACCACCACCACTTCCTCCTCCTCCTCCTCCTCCTCCTCCTCCAAGATTGCAAACATGTATTTTCATTATAAAAAACTATTAACTGCAGACTTTTGACCTCTTTCGCTGCCATCTCCACAATTCTTGCAACTATTATTTACATACAACTTCTCTGTCAACTTTACAAAAATGAGAAAATCACTATCATGCAGTTTAGGTTTCGTCTGGATCATTTCACTGCGGTCTCATGTCTTCTCTGACTCACGAGTTTAAGTTAATTCCTCTTAATGTTTGGGATATTTGTTTTCTTATCGTTCGAAATAGTTCAAAAAGCCCTTCACAAAGTTTCGGCATAAGAATCCACTTGTGAAACTTACTTCAAGTAATTTTTGGGTTTTCATTCGTTCCTCATCTGGTTGTTTTCCTCAATACCCAGCTGCAATATTGATGTAGTCGCAAATTAATCACATCCTGACAACCTTCTCATCAATGAGTGACCTCGTTTTTCTCCGATAAATCATTTACCTTCATCAATAACCAGAAGCTGTACAAGGTCATTAGGGGGATGATCTATGTTCAGAAGCCGATGGTTGTTTTGATTAAAGTTCAACTCAATTTCATGGAACTGGTCATTCAAGATTATGCAAATATTAACTCCTCGCTGTTCTAAAGCTACGGATTGTGGAATTGACTCAAAATTAAAAAGCGAAGAGCGAATACAACAAGTCAACGTTCGAGATAAAAGTCGGTGGGTAATAATCAACAGACCCAGAGAGCATTAGGTTAACGTCCAGGTTAAAATCTTTGTTTGTATGCTAGATAATAGAGAGTCATTGCTTAAAAGCCTCCGGTGGAAAACATCGTAAAACCTCGATTTTCCATGAGAGAACTGGGTGTGTGTTCATGCCAGGAACACACGGGGGGGGAAATTAAATAGAGTTTGGGTGTAACTGAGGGTGGTGTATTTATCTATCCTGAACCTCCTCATGTGTTTCAAGACTTAGGTAAAACTGTACTGATTACGCCTGGTGAAAATGTCAAGTATAGTTTAACTTGATATAAACCCTAACACCGTAGAGTTTTATAATTATTCCTCGCTTTAAAACTTTGCTCGGTGATGGACAACAAACTACAAAGTATTTACGTTAATTACAACATTATTCACATAATTATTCACATTATTCACTGGATTATTATTAATTTTTATTTTTTGATGCAGAATCGTTTTAGTATTAGACCCCAAGTTAACAGAGGACTCGGTTAATAGCACGTTTAAAATAGCAGTGTTTGGATGATGACTCCTGTATAGAAACATATATAAACTATAACACAGAATCAAGATAAAAACTGTGGTCGTGTCCGAGTGAGTGTGAACGGTTTTGGGAGGAGCTCAAGCGTAGGCCATCAGAGAGGAGACTGACTTCCTCTCCAAAATGTGTTGGGCGTGTGTCGTGTTGTTGAGGAAACGATATATAACTATCACGATGGATAAGAAAAGTCAGTCGCTCTTTCAGCTTCACGTTCAACCAGCGGCAGTAGACGTCGAGTGATATGAGCTATGATGTGTTTGACCGTGACCCATTATTCACACACACACACACTCTTAGAAACAAAAACGTAAAGCAATGCGTCTGGACACCTTTATGACTCTTTTTAAACGATTTATTTAATTTTGTTTTTAATTTATTCTGTCGCTATTGATTTATTTTTGTTAATTTGTCATGTTGGTACCTTCCCCACTCCTTCCTCTCCCTTCCCTTCCTCTTTCCCCTTCCCCCTTCCCTTCCTCTTTCCCCCTCCCTCCCTCTTTCCCTTCCCTTCTCCTTCCCTTCCCTCCCACACTCTCACACACCAACACCACTAGCACGTAAAAACACTTGCTGCCCCCTCTGACCCTCTCACACGCCCTCACCCCTCTCTTCACGATCCATATCCTCTCACCACACATCCCCTCTCTCTCTCTCTCTCTCTCTCTCTCTCTCTCAATGTCTCACTCAGCGTCCACTCTCCAACACAAACATCCTTTCATACTCTCTCCCTTTCTTTCTCTCTCTCTCCCTCCCTCTCACTTATCCTCTACTTTTCATTGCACAATTTCTTTACCTTCCACCAAGCATCTTCTGAATGGTGCTCACCCCCTCACACTCGCTTTCAAATATGTTTTAATTTCCTTTATGCTTTCTCTCTTCAGGAAAAAATACCTCCTCCCTTTCCTACATTGTATCTCATATCATTCTTTTCCTCCGACGTCTCTTCATTTTTTTTTGTCTTCTCGTAAGTCTTCTGCCACTCCTCCTTACACTAGTCACTCCTCCTCCTCCCTCTTCCCATACACCCCGACGGAGGAGACAATTTCGTAGGTCTCTAAGTACTTCCAGCGAACGTTCCCTTTAACAAATCTTTTCCACCCCCACAACACCTCTCGTGGCTACACCGCACACTGGAGATTTAAGATTCGCCATTTAGCGGATCAAAAAAAAAAACACATCTTAGGAGATGGGAAAAAATAGAGGAAATGACCTTTTTTTTTTATAGTTACGTCAGGATTTAAGAAGAGTGTAGTGGATTTCTCCCCTACAAACGCTGTTTGTCGCTGCGTAGCCGACCCCACGAATTCCCCAGTGTATGCCTCGTGGTCTAGGTCAACCAGCGCCGCCCACGGAGCGGGGGTCAACTACTAAGCCACGCCAACCCCCGCTATTTAAGACCTGACCTCCGCCTGCCTGGCGGTCCTCGCTCCCGCCGGCGAGCATGGCGACCCACAAGCTGTCCTCCTCTGAGCACCCTCACCAACCAGCTCTCTCTACATCACGCTTGTAACCATGCTGCCTTGCCAGCACCAAGCTGCATTGTACATCCAATACAACATGTATACAGAGAGCACATCGTGAGTTTCCTTTCTCCATCCCATCCTGAGTGTGAACCCAAACATCCCATACCCCACGAGAGGAGATGGATGTTGGGATATTTGGTGATATTTAGGATTATCGATAAAGTGACAGGAAATCTGGCAGCAGTGACGGACTAAGTGGATGTTTCGAGGTTCTCGTCATTCTGTATTTCTTTGGCTGATTTTCTCACGTGTCTTGAAATAGTAAGTTTGTGTTTTTTTGTCTCTTTTTATCTGTTTGTCTGTTTCATCTGTCTGTTTTCTATTTTTGTCAGCCCCATTAAAAAAACAAACACAATAAACGCCTCATTCTAAATATTCTTTTTGGTATAGCAGATTAAATTACTGTTTTCTTAGGAATCCATTGTCCATACTGCAACCGACGTTAAGTTAAAGTATATAAGAATGATTGAATGATTAGTATTTACAGACTAATATTTCCTCTGTGGAACTGCTTTTGTTAGTCTTCCTTCTCCTAGTTCCTCCTTTTCGTGGGTCTTCCTTCCCCAAGTACCTCCTTTTTGTGGGTCTTCCTTCTCCTAGTTCCTCCTTTTCGTGGGTCTTCCTTCCCCAAGTACCTCCTTTTTGTGGGTCTTCCTTCTCCTAGTTCCTCCTTTTCGTGGGTCTTTCTTCCCCCGGATATATTTCGTTTCATTTTCCGCGGTTACTCCTGCGGGACGCCATCTAGTGAGGCAATCTCCTATATATTCCGCTATAACACTATAACTTGCCCTATTCTCTCTCGTTGACCGGGATTCACCTACAATTCGCATTCTATTATTCAGCTTTGACGTACATATTATTTTACCCTGTTACTGTATTACACCGGGGAATTGTTTTGCGAAATCTTGCGTCGTGTTGTGTCGTATATTGTCGTGTCGTTATGTAAGGTATCATTTTTATCGATGTGTATTTCTGGATGTATGTTGAGGATAATGTGGGATGTAAACGTACTCTGACTTGACCTAACTTGTCTTTATATCAAACTAACGTAACCAAAGCGATTCATAAATTCAATCTAACCTAACCTAACCTTTGCCCTAAAATATCCCTAACTAAACCCCTATCCCACTCACGAATGTAATAGATAATAATAATCCATTCGACTCCCACAATACACATGAGGGTGAGCGAGAGACTACATATTGTGACTGGCAGCAATCAATGAGACGTGTGGTAAGTAAACTGCCCATAAAGATGTGGTTTTTATTATGAGGAAATATAGATATATTATTATGGTATTAATGGTAACAGCGACACAAGCAGAAGACAGGGTGATAGTCTCGTTACAATGACTCGCTTAAGTGTTCCCTGTGGCTCGCTTACATAAGTTATGGCTTTCCTGTTACACCTCCGTCTTCCTCCTCCTCCTCCTCCTCCTCCTCCTCGTGAGCTTAATCTTTATCATCGTCTTCTTATACCTGCTTCTTATTTTCATCTTACTGCTCCTTTTTTTCTCTTTTTAATTCTACTTCTTCTCTTTTTACTCTTCCGCCTTCTCCTCTATTTACTACTCCTCCTCCTCCTCTTCCTACTGGCTCTTCTCGTTCAGGTCTTCCTCCTTCTGTAGGTAGTAAAGCTCTCTCTCTCTCTCTCTCTCTCTCTCTCTCTTCCAACTTTTTGTTTCTCATCCTTCTCTTGTCGCTTCCCCCTTCCCAGCCTGTCTGTTGTGTGGTCAAAGTTTCACCCAGCACAACAGAACAGAATAGAACAACGCATCCCTCCTGCTCTCTCTCTCTCTCTCACCCCTGTGTGTTATTTCGCAGCTTTCACCCCTTTCTCAAGATGCCGTTCTTTTCTTATCGACGTAGTTCCCTCTTTTCTTCCTCTCTGTGATTTAATTCTCCACTTTATGCTTATTCCCGTTCCCTTCATACTTCATAATTTAACAAGGAGATTTAACCCCAACCATTCCTATTCGCCAGTGAGGCATTATTGTTGTCCTTTGTCATCGTCGTCATCATCATCATCATCGTCATCCTCCCTCGTCTCCCGCTTCTATTGCCCCATCATCCACACCACCATCACTCCCTCTCATCCGCCATAACATCAGGAGTCCTTCCTTCCTTCCTTCCTTCCTTCTTCCTTCCTACTCCTCCTCGAGCAGCTACGTCGACATTCTCATCCTCCTCCTCCTCCTACCACTACCTTTTAATTCTCTCCTCCCTTCTATCCTTAACCCCCTCCCTCCTCCTCCTTCTTCTATCCTCAACCCCTCCTCCTCCCTCCCTCCCTCCCTCCCTCCCTCCCTCCCTCCCCCCCCCTCCATCCTCCCCTCACTTTACCCAGACTCCTCAACTATATCTCCAATCCACAATCTCTTCCTCCATATCCAACACAACCATCCCCTGCCTCCACCCCCTCCTCTTCTAACATTCACTCTGTCATCATCTCCTCCCCCACCGTACAAAAACCCTCCTCCTCTTCCTGCTCCTCCTCCTCCTCCTCCTCCATCCCTTGCCTTTCTTCATTTTCGTATTCTCTTGCCTCCACTGCCTCTCATTTATCAGTGTTGTCACCATCCACCCAAATCCCCCTCCCCCATCGTCTCTCTCTCTCTCAACGCTTCCTGCACTGTTGTCATTAATTTCAGCCGTACACGTCCTCTCCTTCCCACAGTCTCTCTCTCTCTCTCTCTCTCTCTCTCTCTCTCTCTCTCTCTCTCTCTCTCGCCCCTGTGCCTCAGTCTGGACACAGCTCTCGACCTCCTTTCCCCAGCACTAAAAACTCTTATATTTAAAGGTAATAATAAAGTTGTTTGTTTTTAAGAGGAAGAATAAATGTTTTATTGGGGCTGATTTAAGGGTTTTTAGGGGAAGAATAAATGTGTTAATGGAGCTGGTTTAGGGGTTTTAAGGGAAGGAATAAAAGGCTTGATGATTTTAGGATTTTTAAGGGAATAATTAATGGGTTGCATGGGAATAATAATGTAGTTTAAGGGGTTGAATTAAAGGGTTTTAAGGGGTAGACTCATTTGGTTTAAACCTTTTGATTCATTCCTTTTAAACAGCTATAATTCCTTTTCTGTTATCTTGTACTATCCCGGGACCCAGCCAAGGTATTCGCTTCCTCTTCCCCCCTCTTCCTTCTTCTCTTCCTATTCTCCCTCTTCCTTCTTCTTCTTCCTTCTCCCCCTCTTCCCCCTCCTCTTCATCCTCCTCCTCTTCATCCTCCTCATCCTCCGCCATCCACTTTGTGTCAGCTGATAATCTCTCTGGATTTCCGTTTCTTTTCTTTATTTTATTTAAGTCTCTCTCTCTCTCTCTTTCTCTCTAGTAACTTTTGTGTGTTTTCATCTCGCGTTCTTTTGCGGAGATGGTAATTATTTATTTTGTTTTCTCGTCTCTGTTCTGCAATTTTATACACACACACACACACACATATAGAGGCACACATACAGAGGCACACGTTCCGTCAATTACCTTTCATATTAGGGAAGGCTCGAGCGCCGCCAGTCCTTCACTTGTATTACACGGCCTTTGTCACCTGATCCCGTGCAGCTCTCTCTCTCTCTCTCTCAGCTGGGCCGCTACAGTCCAGTATACAGCTGTGTTCTGCTCCCCCTCGAGCCGCTGTGTTATGTACCCTGGCTAGCTGCTGGGTTATGTATCCTCGCTAGTTGCTGTGTTATGTACCCTGGCTAGTTGCTGTGTTATGTATCCTGGCTAGCTGCTGGGTTATGTATCCTCGCTAGTTACTGTGTTATGTACCCTGGCTAGTTGCTGTGTTCTATACCTTAGCCAGATTGCCACGTTAACCACCAATTGTTGGGTTAATTGTTTCCTTTTTCTGCGTTAAACATACAGTACCTTGACTCTTACTGTGTTAGATATCTTGAGTCTTGCTGTGTTAAGAGATCTTCAAATACATCCGTGTTAAAATCTCTCTCACGATACGGTATTGAAAGTTGCCTCTCTCCTGACGCAGCATCATCCCTCATCTTCGTCATCTCTGGGTGTTGCCCTGGGCGTGGTCGTGGGTCCTACAGTGAATGATTTACTTCTGCTCGTCTGTTGAAAATGGTCGTTTATCCGGCGTTAATAACTCTCGTTTAATCTGCATTAGGAGTTCTCATTTGTCTGCGTCGTTATTATTCATACTCTAATGCTGTTGCTATTTCAGGTGCTATACCGTGTGTGTGTGTGTACGACTTGTATTGTGCTAACACACACACACACACACACACACACACACACACACACACACACACATCAAACTGCCGGAAAAATTACTCCCAAAATATAACAAAAAGTGAAAGGCAAAATTCCCTTCAGTGATGCGCAGATAATTTTTCTTACCCCAGTCATTTGGTAACTTAAAGGGATATAAGAAAAGATTAAGCCTTGTTAAGCACAATATATAGCAGAAGTAACAAGCTGATTATCATCGAAATTCTTTGATAAAAAAAATGATCGAGGAAATTCCATCCAGGTGCAAGGAGATAATTGATAATGAAGAAGAAATTTGAAGCTCCTAAGCAAGATTATTTATTTCTCTCACCTCATGACACCAAAATAACTGAGGAAAAATGAGAGACTCGTGAAAAATTATGAGGTTATTTCTTGACTGTTACTCGTTTGTTATGGATGTTACTGAACTCTACCACCAGGGGTCACTTGCTCGCTATGGATGTTACTGAACTCTACCACCAGGGGTCACTCGTTCGCTATGGATGTTACTGAACTCTACCACCAGGGGTCACTTGCTCGCTATGGATGTTACTGAACTCTACCACCAGGGGTCACTCATTCGCTATGGATGTTACTGAACTCTACCACCAGGGGTCACTCATTCGCTATGGATGTTACTGAACTCTACCACCAGGGGTCACTTGCTCGCTATGGATGTTACTGAACTCAACCACCAGGGGTCACTTGTTCGCTATGGATGTTACTGAACTCTACCACCAGGGGTCACTCGTTCGCTATAAAGCTCTCTACCTTACTTTGTTGTACTAGAAATCAATTATTAATTTACAAACTCCGCGTCGAAGAAAATATTTATCTTGACCCCTGAAGGAAAGAACAGTAGACGCAGGAAAGGTATATTCTGTTACCTTTATAAGTTATTTAATTCCTGCAAAAGGTAAAGTAGTCTCACCTGACAGTACAAACCCTGATATATATTTTTCTAACTTTCGTATAGTTTAAAGTGTTCAGATTCTAATACAGTTTATTGAATATTACCTTTACCGGTAAATAGTTCTAAAAGTATTTTAATATGTTACATCTTTAACTAATTTCTTCAAGTTAATTTGGGCTATTATTTGTATTAGGTTTTTAACTAAATTTACTAGGAAATTTTTTAAAATTTTATGTGTGTTAGATTTTACCGCCAAGTGAAAGCAGTATTCATCTAACCTAACCTAACCTCATAGACTCCTTCGTGTTGCACTCAACCTCCAGCCTTCCCGAGGAGTCTCACCTGGCCCCTCACTCACCTGTAAAAGAGAAGAGATCTATTATAACTTATTGCCCATTGATAAAATACCAATTTATTTTATACACAATGTTCAATGAGGTTAAATTGATAGACCTGTAGATAGGTAAATAGACGGTAAAATTGATTGATTGGTAGACAGGTAGATAGAGTGGTAGTGAAAATGACAAAAACAGAATACAAGAAACAGATTTAACAGTTGTAAATTTTGATTGTTGTAAAAAAAAATAAATAAATCATCCACATTGAGTACATAACACACGTAATGGAAGCGTTATTAAAGTCCACTTCTATTATCCTACAATCTGTATACACGTGATAACCAAGACAACACCACTTGACTCTTATCTGCTGTACGTGATGCATTAACTAAGTAAGTTTTTATACCTTCACCAAAACACGACAGCACACCCCAAAAAAGTTTAATGTTGACAAAAGAAATGTAAAAAAAAAGTAGCCAAAATGTTGAATGTTGCAGTAATATACTACTTAAAGACTATCATCAATATCGTGTAATTCGAGACTAAACGCTCACTATGCCAGCTGAGTTATAAGTATTAGGAAAACAAACTAATGTAAACCTCGACCTAAAAAAAAAAAACCTGATTAAATACCAACATCCTCTTAAACCCATCCTACTACAACCATTCCTTTGAAATACACAGCTGAAAGGAAGTCGAGAGAAAAGGCTCAAGAAAAAGGGAACTCTAAAGATAATGCCACAGCCATTCCCTGACGCCGCCACCCTTTATAAGCGAGAGAATTTAGATAGAAAGGCTTCATTATGGTGCTGTGCTATTTCGTCGGGGAGCCTACAGCGCCCGCCCGTACATAACGACACTAATCCCATCCTTATGAAGTTATCGCGCTCAGAAAACTCATTATGTAGCCCGTGAATGCCGTGGTTAAGCTCTTGTAGAATAGTATAGGCGGGGGGGAAAGTAGGCACTTGTAGCTTGGGGGAGGGAGCGAACAGAGGGTTGTGGGAGAGGAGGAGGAGGATAGAGTGGAAGAGAGAGAATTGAGTGTGGGAGAGAGGACAAGGAGTGTGGGTGAGGAGGAGAGGAGTGGGAAGGGCGGAAGGAATGGGGAAGAGGAGCAGGGGAGTGTGGAAAAGTGTGAGAGGAATAGCGGGAGAAGTGTGTGTGTGTGTGTGGTAAAATCCTCATCCTTACGTATTTCGTGTTCGTTCATTAACTTGAAAAAAATCGAGTAAAATTAAATATTATACGTAGTTTTATGAAAAAAAAATATATATATTCCGAGCTGATCAGTGTTATAGTCCCTGTTCTATTATATAAATTCTGAAGGGGAAACTAACTTCTGGTCTAGTTTTCGATATCTGGAACTTTTGCTGTTGTTATCTGATGTTTAACCCCCGTGTGGACTGTACGTGATATTTTAAGGAAACTCAGATGAATATTGTGTACTTATAGTAATACCCAATCTCTCTCTCTCTCTCTCTCTCTCTCTCTCTCTCGAACCGTGGACCTACAACCACTCTCGCTTAATGAGTGTAAAACAACTTTTCACTGACATTGTTTACAAAATACCACTTATCCTCTACCACTACCCACATACACATATCTAACTCCTTCGCTTCGCCTCGTACTTGCAATGACTTAGATCTCAACATTGTGCATATATAAGTCATACAGGCTTTAGTACTGCTCACTTGTAACCACGCAGTTGCTAATAGTAATAAACTCATGTAACCACGAAGAGTACGACACCTTTACACACGCCTAACCACGTATGCTCACACTCGCCACGTCACCCACACACCACCACCAACAGTACCCAATCACTTACCACTATGGCTCCTCCAGCTGATTCCCTTTATTACCCCTTTTCCCCTTATCTCTTCCTCCTATCGTCCTCCCTCTCTCCTTCTCCCCTCTCTACCTCCCTCTACTCTCACCCACGTCAAGACCTCGATATCTTTTCTTCCTTTTCCCTCTCTCACCATCTCCCAAAACCCCCAGCCAAAGTTTCTCGACGTGTCTAGAGCCGCTGAAAGGGTATAAATCGGCTTCGTCCGTACACCATCTCGCCGGCTGACGTAAAATCAATCTTGCCTCGTATAGCGGGTTTGGCCCGAATTGAGATAAGCAGACACCCACTATTTTTTTTTCCAAGTGGACTTGTTTCCTTCTGCGGAGGATTTCTGTCAGAGGGTCAGGATGGCAGAGTCCTGGGCAGGAAACGTGGTAATCTCTTCTTTCTTTTTTTCCTCTCTCTCTCTCTCTTTCTCTTCTCCTGCTCCTCCTCTTAGGATTCGCGTCCTTTGCTGCTGGGATTTACTTCAGGAGGACTGGGGTTGTGACGATGAAGGGCGGGCAATGATAATCTCCTCCTGACCAGAAAATCGTATGTCTTAGTGTCAGGGCGGATGGCATGTCTGTGCCTAATGCCAGGGCCAGTTGCAGGGCTGTGTATACTGCCAGGGTGAATGTCATGTTCTTAGTGCCAGGGTGGAGGGCATATCTACTGTATGTCTAGTAGCCGGGTGGTATGCTGCTCCAGTCACAACTTCACACACACACACACACGTCACCAGCCTGGTCGTCTTCTCTCAACTCCACCCAACAAAGTCGGCTAAAGAAGGTACAGAAAAGGGCCTGCATAATCATGCTCGGCGCAGACTACTCCGGCTACATCAACTTTCTCTCCACCCTGGTAATGCCATCCCTCAGTGACCTCCACCACCAAGCACTAGCAAGGTTTGGCAGTGGACTCCTGCACCATCCTCGTCATCGCCACCTCCTGCCACCTGCAGTCCCCCACCCACCTCGCGCAGTCCGCCACTACAACAAAATACAGCCCATAAGAGCCCGCACCGATAGATATAAGAATAGCACCATCCCATCTATTGTTAAAATAATAAATAGTTCCTGATTTATGTACTGTACAGCCCTGTAAATGTATTGAACGCATATCATTATGTCTAATTCAAATTTAAGTTTGTATATTTTCAGCCACCGCAAATCTATTAATAAACTGTTTATTATTATTACACACACACACAAACAATAATATTAATTCCCTAAGCCCCCCAAAACTAATCTTTCTCCAGGTGAAAGAACAACATCGCTATATTAAAATTTCATACCCGTTCAGCAACCGTCTGCCGTAAAAATGAATGAAAAACACAACCCACTTCACATAAAAAGAAAAGTTTGGGCTGTAACGTGGGGAAATGTTTGCTCTAACGTTTACCGATAAATAATTCTGTATTTTCTTTGCATTCTTTTTGTACCTTTGCACATTCCCAAACGTATACACACTCATACAGACGTAAACACACACACACACACAATATGCACGAGCTCTCACATTGTGCAATAATTTTTTATACAATCAGCCTTGTTTTTAATCTCGCTTGGCTTTATGTCCGATACAGTTTAACATTCCACCTTAACCAAACCTAACGTAACCTACATCTCACAGTGACCTTTAACATTCTCGTGACCTTAACATTCCGTATCTTTTGGTTCCTGGTCGACATAAATACACCAAATTAACGACTATGAATGGAAGCAAGAGTTTAATGTTTCTTTTTTATTTGAATATTCCTCTACTCTACCAACCATTCCTTTTACAAATATTTTTTTGTTTTTACTAATGTCAAAACCTTTTTTTCTCTCGCTATAAGGCAGGGTAGCTGGAATTAAAATAAAACATAGATACTCGGTTCATTCGCTGCCATTCGTGTTTGTTTAGTGCTGTAACCGATGTGCTGTCTGCTGTCTTGTAATGGTGGTTCTCTCGTACAGTGAGGCTGCTGATGTCTGTCTTGTTTCTCTTCCCTGTCGCTCAACGTACAGCAACAACAACACCCTCATAGTTGTTCCTTCTTCATGAGAGAAGGTATTTGTCTCGTGGAGCCGCCGGAGAGTGTAATCATAATAATAATAAACGGTTTATTGATAGAGTTGCAACCGGTGGCTGAAAATATACACTTACATTTGATTTAGACATAATGATATAATATGCATTGAATACATTTACAGGGCTGTACAGTACATAAATCAGGAGTTAATTATTTTAACAATAGATGGGATGGTGCTGTTCTTATATCTATCGGTACGGGCTCTTATGGGCTGAATTTTGTTGTAGTGGCGGACTGCGCGAGTTGGGTGGGGGGCTGCAGGAGGTGGCGATGGCGAGGGTGGTGCAGTAGTCCACGGCCTAACCTTTCCAGTGCTTGGTGGTGGAGGTCACTGAGGGATGGCATTTCCAGGGTGGAGAGAGAGTTGGTGTAGCCGGAGTATTCTGCGCCGAGCATGATTCTGCAGGCCCTTTTCTGTACCTTCTCTAGCTGACGTTGTTGGGTGGAGTTGAGAGAAGACGACCAGGCTGGTGACGCATACGTTAGCTTGGGGAGAATTAAGGCGTTGTAGATGGTTCTCAGCTCTGGCGTTGGTGTCCCAAGTGACCTAAGTCTTCGTAGCATGTGTGTGAGTGTGTGTGTGTGTGTGTGTGACAACCTCAGGCGACGGTGGGAACTCCTTACACGCTGGTCAACTTGATTTCATTGAAAGAATATCTTAAACTCGGTTACATTCTATACATCATTAAAACTTTGGCCGAACCTAATCTCTCTATCCCCCCGTCCCTTCCCCTTCCCCTCTCCCACCTCTCCATCCCCTCTCCCCTCTCCCCCTTCGTACCTGCGTCAAAAGCAAAACCATCAAAGGGAAATATTTTAATGAATATCGATGACTTAATGACTTCCTCTCGCTCCTCTCTATACACTGACAGGCAGCTTCTCTCTCTCTCTCCTTCGTTCTCTCACTATTTTGTTCTCCCCCCCCCTTCTCTCCTCCTTTCCCCCTCCTCCTACCCACTCCTTTCCTCCTCCTCCTTCTCCCACGTCTCTTCTTTCCTCCTTTCCGCCCTTACTGTTCTTCCTCCAGTTATCTCTTTATCCAAGCTTTCTTATGACTCCTTCTGTTATCCTGGATGTGTGACTATCTCTCTCTCTCTCTTTTTGCTCTTATCCCCGTGCCGTTATCTAGTTTTACCTTCGTTATGTGTATATCTCTTTTTTTTCCCTCTAAGGTAATTTGGTTTCAGCGCACTACAATAATGTGTGTCGGTATTATTGTCGGTAATGTGCATCCTTTAGTTTCTGATACTTTGAGGCCTTGACAGCTGTATGTGTGTAGGTCGCTAGAGTGTTTGTGCGTGGTTACAGACAAAGACAACAATATACAAACACACACATGTTTCAGCCCCAGAATTGTAGAAAATTAACTCATAAAAAACACACACACATACATACATACATACATACATACATACATACACTGTCACAAAAGACTAAGCATCAAGCGAGATAGGATTATTCACTATAATCCCGTATAGGATTAGTGGGCATGGTATTGGATAGCTGGAAGGCTTAGTGAGAGGGTGGACTGACAGGTGGGTGGGCTGACGGGCGGGTGGGTGGTGAGGGCGTGAGGGCGTAGTGAAGGGTATGGAGTTGCTGGGTGATTCTCATGTTTTTACTACTTGTCAGATAAGGATAGCCTTTTTTTTTTTTGTACCTCTGGTTCACAGGACGATAAAATGTACATCAAATCGCTGAAATGTTTATCGCTTTGTTGGATTTTAAGTGGTCGTTGAAATAGTCTCCGATGTTGAAAGATAATTGGAGTTAGGTTGCCGGTACGGTATGGTGGTCGCTGAAGTCAGGTGATCGCTGGAGTCAGGAAGAAGCAGGAAGGTGGATCCATAGATAAAGTGGATACTAACACACCACTTAGACGGTCCCAAATAGTTTTTGTTTTCTCACGTAAATAACCTAACCTAACCTAATTTAATTATCGTCCAAATGGGAATCGTCCATGTCTTTCATCTCTGGGAACGTCGCAACATTCTGAAGAAAAAAAAGTTCAGTAAGTATTGTTGGCCTTGACGGATGACCTCTAATAATTCTGGGAGTTAGATTACGAAACTTACATAGTTCCTCTTCGACCTTGACCTTACCTGAGCTCCAGACTGAGATGATTGAGGGGAGGGGAAGATCACTGGAGAAGGGTAGACTAAGGTAGACTCTCTCGTCCGTGACAATGTTCTAACAATCGGAGAGTTAGTGTGGGTACGACCTGGCAAAAATATACGTATTTCATTTATAGAACCAGATCATCCAGCAGTGTAAATTTTACGTAAATAGAGGATGAAAATTGATGTTGGTGGAGAAGGAAATGATAGACAGAGATAAACTTCCTCAACTTCGGATATTAGAACTGAACTCTCAAGTCAACATGTATGAAAATGTATGACCCGAAATAAAGCAAGAGTTTATTATAGTCCTGAGAATTGTTCGGGAAACAGCTTTTATCAGTGACCTTTAACCTTACCTTCTGACCAATGTTGCCGCCCCCCCCCCCTCACACACACACAAAAAAAAGCACGCGTGGCCAAACGACTTTGAAAATGTTATAAATAGCAAATGCAGTTTAAAAAAAAAGAACGAATCTGAAGTAAAATAAGATAAAAAAAAATACGTAGTTAAACATTGTTTATAGAGCTTAACCACCATGACTAACCACGAAAAATTACAGCAAAAGATACAAAAATCTGTACCTGAACAAAACGGCAAAAAAAGAAGTATCACTATATCAAGACAACATAATAATTCGAGGAACTTACACGTATTGTAGACCAGCCACCGGAAAAATATACCAACACTTTGTATACGCTAAAATCCCGAAGTCTCCGGCAAAGACCGTAACTTAAGGGAAGAGTGGAGGTGGGGGAGAGAAGAAAATGTTTGTATACATCTTGACTAAATTTTTGGGCAAATCTAAATCTTAAGAAAACGTTGGAACTGTATCCTCCTAACAGACCGGGATTGTTTTCTTTACTGCATGGAAGACTTGGGTATTTGGGTGTGTATATTATGGTTAGCTTAGTTAAGGATCTGTGGGGCCTAGGAGAGGTAAGAGTTAGCCTGGAGGAGACTTAGAGTTAGATGATACTTGCTGTTTGAGATGTAAGAGGTAGACTTTCAGAGGTATGTGATGATAGGTGCCATGAGGTAAACTTTCAGAGATAATGATGTAAGTAAAGCAGTGAACTGAGTGTTAAAGAAAGTTAGATACCCAATAAAAGAGAAATAATAAAACTGTATATCCTGAACACGTAGGAGACAACATAACAGAGTACACGTGACGGGGACATTTACCACCAAGGAGCAATAATTTAACTGATGCCACGAACAGGAAGACTTGCTGGAGGTGTTTGGTACCTGTGGTGTAATGAAGTGAGAAGATTTGGTAGGCAGGAGGTACGAATATGGAGGAAAGACTGTGGTTGGTAGGAAAGAATATGGGAACATTTTGTAGCAAAGAACAATCATGACGTGAGTTAAAATGGCTGGAAAATACGTGGTTTCTGGGAGGAGGAAAAAGTGTTTTTGTAATATTATTATTTACTTTTTTTTTTCTTCGCAATTTCAGAAACTTGTGCTGCAAAATGACAACCGATTTAATGATGGAACACGTCTGGACTTCAGGTAAGATACATTTAAACTGTTGAATGAAGGTCTTTTAAAACACTGCTATTTTATGTGTAGAAAAAAAATAAATAACGGGATTTATTTTTCTGTAAATAAGAGCAGCGGTTAATGGAAATTCTCGCGCTCTTCACCTATGCATTTGACGTAATTTCTTACAATGAGTCCTGGTAATTGGACTCCTATTAAGTGACCTAGATCGTTATGAGAGAGAACGAGAGAAAAAATAATTGGCAGTGGCATACACTTTTTGGAGCAGATTAATTGACTGCCGCTGTTGGGACGGATGAAGTTAAACACACACACACACACACACACACACACACACATACACACATACACACACACACATACACATACACATACACACACTTACAATACCTTCGGCCAGTCTTCATGTCAAGGGGGCGGAGGTAACAAAGACATGAGAGGCACGTTGAGATATGTGAGCGTAAAAATAAAAACGACTTGGTGCAGAGAGAAGAAAAGGTGAGTGTGTGTGAGTGTGTGTGAGTGTGAGTGTGTGTGTGTGTGTGTGAGTGTGAGTGTGTGTAAGATGAAAGAAGAGCGGTCTTGATTCAACATAGTACTACGTAGACACAAAATAAAGGTGAATAATCCAAGTAGTAAAGAAATCTGAATACAAGAGAAGAAGAGCGCAGAAAGAAAGGAAAAAAAGTTCGAGAGAATAAACGAATAGAGGGATGTCACCACCAAACCTCAAGAGTATAATTAATTGGGGGATGGGGTGGCGGCCGGTGGTGGTGCACAATGCCGCCCCTCCACTAATACTGAGGAAGAGGGTGTCGGGGAGGAGGTGGGGGTATGACAAGACAAGAATGGGGTAATATAACTCAAAATCGACTAGCAGGTTGGGAGCAATTCGCTAAAGGAGGAATGGCCTTTCATCCGCATAATTGTGAAGCACGAGGTTACAGTGTATAGAATATGAGACGTGAAATTACGATGAGTGAATTCTGCAAATGTACAAAAGAGCTTTAATCAGCATAATGGGGAAGGAACACTTGTCAAAAGCTTGCGCTCTACTGTCATATAAAAGGACACGCGTCGACTCCATAGTCCCTAGACAGCTTAGATGTAAAGGCTAAGCCAGACTGCTGTTTAATTCACAGTCTCATATATACTTCAAAACACAAACACTTCAGCGACTCAGAACTCAAGAGGACCACTTTTCTCTGCTGGCCCGAGCGAGTTACTGAGTTTTTCTTCCTACTCTTGTTTTTTTGTTTTCCTTTTTTGCTTTTATGTCCCTCTTAGTTTCTCTGCCATAAAACGTAGCCGCTAACGTCAGCCGGTTACTTATGCCTTAAATGCCGATAGGGAGAAGAAATTTCCCAATTGTGTGTGGACGTTATGGGGATGGTTATAACCTTGATAGAGGCACACGATGTATACTGGTGTCGGACGCTATCATGTGACAACCACCAACTCGGGGTCGCTAATATATGACTTGTTCTTCTTTTGTGATTTAATGACTTGGTTTATTCTTTGTGTTTACTCGACTAATTGCTCTTTGAGACTTGTTACTCCGCCTCCAATAATGTGGAGTGCAGTGCTCCACGTCACAACAACAACCAACCTACAGCTGTCATCATACACTAGGGTGCACATACCAGCATATATACTTATTAACATGCAGTATACATACACACTTATACAATTGACTCGTTCAGATAAACTTCTCTTGTGCAGTACACCAGAGAGGTCCGTGTGTCAGAAGTTCTCCTTGATAATCCACATATTACTCCTGAACGTCATGTGATTCAAAATAATCCTTTTCTGCCACAACCAATCGTGTCCCCGGGCGTGGAGCGACCACCATAATGGCTGGGTTATTAATTCCCCGAAGAAAAAATCATAAAATGGTACTGATGGATTTCACTTGAATTACGGAACGTTGGGTGATATTGAAAGCTTTAATTAAACTCCCTGTTAATTAAATCTATATTTAATGCGCAATCAAAAGAGTCGGTAGCTCTATGGCTGCTCGTTTTTACACAGTATGTTACACCCTTGCAGCAGCCACACACTGAGACACGTGCCTACAGGTTATAAGGAGACACAACTAATGAAATGGGATTTGATCTAAGAAAATGTTAAGAAACGGGAAGGAAATTTTCCTGGCCGTGAGAGGCGCGACGCAGCTCCCAATCTTAGGATTAATTACATTTTATGAGTCACGATATTACAGAATATTGCAGAGTGAAGACCGTCACCAGCCTTAATTATTATGGAATTGATTACCAGAGGCTGAAATATAGAACACTCAGGTCGAGGGTTCGATTCCTTGCTGGTGAGGTCGTTGATTATATATATAAATATATATATATATATATATATATATATATATATATATATATATATATATATATATATATATATATATATATATATATATATATATATATATATATATATATATATATATATATATATTGGTTTTTAAACTAGAAAATACTATATTTAGATTCTTAATCGGTTTATAGTAATTAGTTAATTTACTAGTTATTAACATTCACTATAAGTACTAAAAGAATACCAGAATGACGAAGGATTAATGCAAGCATCGTATAAATGTTTCCTACCACTGTTGATCAACACATTGTCTGGTGACGATAACTTTCATCTGTAATTACGAGAATATCTTCATCTCGTCCAAGACTTTTACCAGAAACTATCCAACAGTTCTACTTAACCAGCTGATAGTGTTCATCTGGGAGACGTGTTTACATCTGTAGAGTATGGCGATAGAGCAATACAATAACATATTTCACTCTAGTGCGGCTGAAGGACATGATGGTGAACGCCTCACTGACATTACGAAAACTCTCACTGGCAGTTGTCTCTTTCTTTTACGGTTGAAATATGTTATACTGGGTGTTCCCCCCAGCCTCGCCAGGGTCAGGTGAATCCGAAAGGCTCATTTTTCTGACAAATACATGTTTCTCGCTACTCTTACGGCCGAGACACGACGCGACAAATGCTGGCAGCTATATAATGCCTCGGTTGAGATATATGCCGACGTGTTGTTTCTCGATGTAGTGGATGAAACACACTGACATATACATTATTGTTCACCGAGTGATCTTCCTCACCCGGAGTCACTTCTTTACGGCAAAATTCCTTAGAGCGAGATCCGATAAAGGTATAACTTAATACTGTCGTTGTATTTACTAACTCCGGGCCTGGAGAACAAGTCCCTAATAGCGTAAAACCGATATAGATTAGTCATTTTAGAGTTCAATCATATAATCAAAAGCTATTTGGTGTTGAAGCCTCATAACCACCCCAGTAAGACATGGGGGATCGTTGTCGTAGTGGGGACACCAGCCTCGGAATGTCAACTTAGATAATATCACCAAATATTCTGACTGCGTCCCTTACAGCTATTGACTACACTTTGGTGTTTCTGGAATTCGGTATTTCTTTGGACCAAACTATCAAGGAGAGTCCAAGTTTGTTTCGGTCCGGTGTGGTAGAGTGTAGGACTCGAGATGGATCCTTCCCTCCGTAGACTCCCTAACCTCTGTTGTAGGGAGTTCCTCACACGACTAGTTCAGGGTATAAACAAATTTTGATTGACAAAGGTTCTGTACAATGGAATTTAAAGAGGAAAGTCACGGGCCATCCCAGCCGCCCTCTTAGGCTAGAGTGATGATGATATGTGCACCTCATCGGGCGGGATGATGACTGTCGGAACACTTGTTGAAGGTGAAGAGGATTGATATTAAAGTCACAAATTTACAACATACAACTTGAAGTGTGTGCGTGTGTGTGTGTCTGTGTGTGTGTGTGTATATTTGGTCATGTGTGTATAACCAAGGTGGTCGAGTCGAGTAAGAGAGATGCTGTTGACTCCCAACCAAGACTCGTGTAAACAGACGAAGTGTATAAGTGTATGAAGGAACTAAGACAAGAGAGAGAGAGAGAGAGAGAGAGAGAGAGAGAGAGAGAGAGAGAGAGATTCTTGTTTAATTAACTCTCTCACGAACTTTTATGTGTTTTTCATAATAAAGCAGCACTTATACACCTGATGGGACCTTCACGGAGAGTCAACACGGTGTATGGGACTAAGCGACCTCTAGCATCATCTAGTTGACATATATGGACAGTACCCCCTCAGTAAAATGAAGTCAGTTGAATATGTTCCGTTTGCTTTTAATTAAATTGCATTACTAATTAAGTAAATTTGAGAGGCAAAAAAATTATGGTTTCAAAGATGGCCGCCTTGAAACGTAAATATTGAAAACAAAATGTCAATATACATTTAGTCTTCACACGTTGTAAATACCGGAGTGTAAATATTTGTATTTCGTCTAATTTTACTTTCCCAAAACGTATCATCAGAGATCAAGCAACTTACGTAAAAAATATAAGGTGCTTATGAGATCTCAAAGGAGAAAAAGGGGAAGAGTGGAAATGGTTGACAGGATGGTGAGAGGAAGGAGAGAGAAATGCGGAAGAGTGGAGGAGGAGGAGGGGGGGGCGCAATCACCTACGACAATACTTCTAATCAAACTTCGGAACTTGCAGGTGGCCGACGAAATTCTATTTTCAAGACTTGGGAGTTAAACCAGTTTTCTGTGAGAGGGAGTCTGGGAGAATATCATAGTTCTGTAGGATGAATTATATTTTCTTATTTGACAGTATAATGTACATATATATATATATATATATATATATATATATATATATATATATATATATATATATATATATATATATATATATATATATATATATATATATATATATATATATATATATATATATATATATATATATTCCCTTGGAGAAAGTTCATATTGCCAGTAACTTGTACTTATAGGAGGGAGATGAGTTTTGTATTTAACCTGGCCATCTTTCTTACTTATGGTCACCCTAACGAAATAAAGTTGGGTGTTATTCTTCCGTCAATTTCAATTATGCACTAAAGTAAGTCTTACTCTTGATTTAGGGTGAACGTCACTATATAAATAAGTTAGCTATCTGGATTATCCACAAAGGAGCCGACCGCGAGGCAAGACGTTGTTTATACCAGCTGTGGGACTTATGGTCTTTACTGCCAGGGGACATAGACAAGCGGCAGGCTGCCAAAGTTGCAGCTGTTATGCAAATGAGGAGCAGGTATTGTCATTACCAGTCGTTCATCGCAGCCTTGACTTGGATCATCAAAAGTTCCGACGTTATTTTTTTCTCTAACCGAATAATAGACCGCGCATTATACTGACTCCCTCAAGCAATGGCACGGAGGTAGAGGTCAAGATGGTGCCAACATTTTAATCAGACTTTACCGTAACTAAATGCCTTCACTAAACTCAGTCAGGAGGAAAAATGGTCTCATGCATGTTTGAGAATTTGGGTGAAGCAGCCTGACGTACAGTAGTTGTAACATAACCTGATTTTTACAGACCAAGAGTAAGGGTTTCTCTGCGAGCACCTGTTTACCTGTGAGTGCCTAATGTTACCTGTGAGTGCTTGAGGTTACCTGTGAGTGCTTGATGTTACCTCTGAGTGCTTGAGGTTACCTGTGAGTGCTTGATTTTACCTCTGAGTGCTTAAGGTTACCTGTGAGTACATGTGTTTACCTGTAAGTATCTGTGCTGTCATACGAGTACTTGTGGTGACCTGTGTTTACCTGTAAGTACCTCTGCTGTTCTATGAGTACTTACGGTAACCTGTGAGTGCCTGTGTTGACCTGAAAATACCTGTGTTACACCAGACTCGCAGATGAAGAGGCTTCTGATTTGTTTTTCAATTACTTAATCAAGTTTTTTGTTTTCGTGTACGTGAATACATCTTTACATTTTGACGTCAGCGGCAAGGTAGAGCAAACATGTTCTTGTATGAAGAAAAACACCTGACACACACACACACACACACACACACACACACACACACACACACACACACACACACACACACACACACACACACACACACACACACACACACACACACAGAGCGCACACACACACACACACACACACACACTCAGGGGGGGGGCACAGGACAAACAAGACGAGTCATGTCAGGATAGCCAATCAAACTTTTTCAACAAAACAAACACAGGCGCCTTAAGTCCCTCCATGCATGAAAATTTTTGAAGGTACGAGAAATTGAAAAACTTTTATCAAACGAAATAGAGAGACGGAGTTGTGTGAATCTTGTAACACTTGAATTATGTCCTCAGTCTGCCGAGGCTTTTGGGACACCACCGCGCTCCTCTGATGCTTCTCATATTCCGGTCCCTTAATCTTGTTGAATTTATCCACAACAAATGTCCGTGAAATTGAAGTGAGTTATTATTACATTGTGGACCCTCTGTTTAGCGGACTATAAGGAGAGGGAATGTGTCTGTATCTTTTGACTGACTGACTGACCGACTGACTGACTGATGGACGGTATAGCTAACAGACTGACTGACTGACTGACTGACAGGCTGACTAACTAACAGAATGACTGACTGACTAACAAAATGATTGAATGACTTAACTAACATACTGACTGGGTAACTGACAGAGTACTACGGCTTAAAAGGTTTTTAGGTCGTACATAGTGAGGTTAGTTCCCACCTGACCTGACTGATAAGGTGTTTTCCCTTGTACAGAAAATAGGTAAAATAATACAGTAAATCATTTTTATAGGAATGAAAAGTTGGGAGTGGGGGAGGTGGTGGAGGGGTGGGGGAGGGAGTTTGGGATGGTGGAGGGGTGGGGGAGGGATGGTGGAGGGGTGGGGGTAAGGTGGAATCAAAATTTCTGCTCAGTAAATCCCTCCCAGTGTGTAGGTTTTATAATACCTCCTCCGCCTACTGAGGAATTTTGTCGAGTTCTGGTAAATTATGATAAATGGTGAACAGCCTCTCTCCCGTGTCGTGTAGGAATTGCTTGTTAATACCCCTATTGTGTGTGTGTGTGTGTGTGTGTATGTGTGTGTGAAATGTGGTGGTAGGATGAGAGAGTGAGAGAAAGGAAGAGGTGTGAGACAGGGAGAGCACGGGGAGGTGTGTGGCAGGGTGAAAGTGTGGAAAGAAGGAAATTGGTTTCTCAGACTTTCCTTAAGGGTCAGCTGGTCGATCGCGGAGGACAAGGAACCCTGGGCAAGACAGGAGAGGTATTTAAAAGTTTCTCTTTATCTTATATATCTACCTACTGAATACAAATGGTCTTCCCGAATTTAAACATGAAAAAACTAATAAAGCAACACTATAAAGCAAAATATAATCGAACTAAAAAATATAGTTTTATTTTCAAGATATAAAAGTTCAATATGAGTTCCCTGTGTGGTTCTCTGGCCCAATGGAATCACTGACATCATCAAAAATGGTCTCAATACAGGTCACTGTTCAGCACAAAGTGAACCTCCGTCTATTCAGGCTCGATGAGCTCTCAAAAGCTCCCCAACCCTTGTAAACCATTTGGCTCTGGAGACCTACCACACCGTTGATAAGATCCATAAACCTTTAGTTCTTAATCGAATCCTTTCCTCATGCAGTATAATAACAAAATGAATTAATTTGAAGAGAAAGAAAGTATTTACAGAGGATGATATAGAGAGACAGGGTGAAAAGACTCAATAAAAATGCTTCACAAGTCCTTATCGTCATCGAGTCACCATCAACCTCCCCTTCACTTCTTCTCTCGACCTATTGCATCTTGTTACCACTGCCAACACAATAGCTTCCCGCACATCCCAGTCCCCTCTTCTTCCTCCCCTGCCCATCTCTCCCCAACATCTCCCCTCTCAGGCCTACTGCGTTACCATTTCCCGTAACCTTTCCGGTCGTTTTGGTCTGGGCTCAAATCAGTCACTTTTCCCCTCTGGTTTCCCTCCAGCAACTGACCCAAAGCTCCCTCCCTCCCTCCCTCCCTCCCTCCCTCTCTCTTCCGACCCCTCTGTCAATACGTCGTCTGTTTACCCTCCCTCCTTCCCTCTCTCCTTCACACCTGCTCCCTGTTGATTATCATCCGCCTCCACACACACACACACACCCCTTATTCGCACCCTCATTCTCTCCCAGTTCCTTTAAGCATTTTCGTTTCTCACCCCTCTGTAATAACCTGCAGCCTCCCAGACGATTATTCTCCTCTCTCTCTCTCTCTCTCTCTCTCTCTCTCTCTCTCTCTCTCTCTCTCTCTCTCTCTCTCTGAATTCTGCTTCTGCTTATTAACATTTTATCTCTCAATAATTTACTTTCTCCTCTACCTCTATCCTTATTTCTTTTATCTGCTTTTTCCCCATTTTCCTTCCATCTCTTTCTCCTTCTTGCTTATTTACTCTCTCCTTACTTACAAATTTCTTCAATCTACATCTTTAGTCTCATCACTTTTATCATTCTAGTTTATCTTTTTATATAATTGTAGTATTGTTATCATGTATCTTGGTAATTAAGAACGTATATTTTGGGTCACCTGAAGATTAAACCCCAAGTTTATCCCACTTAAAGATCAACCACCCCCAAATGCTACCTGGTGGAGATTGTTTTGGTTGAGTTAAGTTAGTTGTAGGGTAGTTAACCTTTTTGGGTGAAATAATTGGGGGGGGGGGAGCGGAATCTACAGGTGATTCTTTATTTTCCTGTGCGGATAATGAGAATAGTGATAACAATAATGCTGTTACTACTACTACTACGACCATAGCCAAAACCAGACCAGACTAAAACCATCATTTCTATAAGTAACTCAGCAGAAGTAGAGAGTATAAGCAAGGTTTAAACTCCTTGGTGTAAATAAACGTATCAACAGTAACATCTTCCTCTCCCCTGGGTCTCCCGGTGTCGGCTCTAGCAGGAGGTAAACGCCTCCATCACCAACCCTGTTTACCCTTGGCCGTACCTCAGCGTGACGTCACCCCAGGAGGCGGCTCTGGGGCCTTACATGTCACTCACTCACTCCCTCCTCTGGCTGGTATCATCTGCCGACTTGGTGTTTTTACAGCGTGTAGCACTGATGGATGGGGTTTTCTTATGTTTGTTTACTCGTAGAAAAAGAAGAAGTTTGTTTTATTTACAGTCGTGTGGTGCTAACTGATGTACACAGCTTATTAAAGTTAGTAAAGTTTATGATGTTAGTGTTTACCTGATCTATGACATTTGGTGAATTCAGATAATGGTTAATATTGTTCGTAGTGAGGACAACGATTCATCTGTAACACCAAGTTTTATTACTGTTGCATTAGTTCCTTTATTTGTTATCCCAAGTTTGAGATCTTTCGCCACAGCTCTCTCACATAGCTTGCATGTCTTCCTTACCTACATGCCAGCCGTTCATGTAAGTTGTTCCACATGTACGTACGTTATTGAGTCTGTCTCTCTCTCTTATTATTGTAGTAAGAATACCTGCCCCCTCATAGGTCCATTTATACACCTGCACAATAATTGGTATGAGAATGGCTTCGATTGTGTATTGATAATGATAATAATAATAATATCGACGTTAACTCCTCGTAAAGTGAGATCTGTTATTCCTTGTGACGGTCAAGTAAATAAACGAACTAATCTTTGAGAAATTAGACCGTGGTTTCTTTTGCACTGTCCATCCTGCAAGTTATTGAAGCTGTTCCTTGAAGAGGGAGAGAAATAGAGAGAGAAAAAAGTGTTTGCCAAGGAGTGGTGTGTGTCTTATGCTCTCACTTCCCCTGAGTCACATGACAAAATAATATCTTCTCTTCGATTCCTTGCCAATTCGTTCTTCTCTCCTGGCAAAATTCCCTGCATAACTTCCTGTGCCAACTTTTCTTGGTAATTCCCTCTGTAAAATTTTGCAGGCATTCCTTCCCACCCCCCCAAACCCCACCCCCCCTCCTTGGCCACCGCCTTCTCGTATTTTATCAATTTATTCACATATTTTATTCACTTATTGATCGTATTTTCTTGGTCTGTTTTTTGTTTACTTTGTGATTTGTGATTAGATATTTTTTTTTTCACAAGATAAATTTGATGGATTTTTTCTTCTCTATTACAGTATGAAGTGTAAAGCGACACACACTATTTCTTTTTTGTTGTTGTTTTTTTGGTTTCTGGCGTCAAAGTTTTTTAATAAGGGATTCGTGTACGTCTCTCTCTCTCTCTCTCTCTCTCTCTCTCTCTCTCTCTCTCTCTCTCTCTCTCTCTCTCTCTCTCTCTCTCTCACGCATTTTTTTCATATTCGCGACTTGTCATTTTCATTTGACTTATTCTTCCCCGTCACAATTGTCCTCATCTCCACCTTTTATGTCCTCATTGATTGTCCTCTTTCCATACGTGATGTTTTCCTCAGTGCGGTGTTCTTTTTGTTTTCCCTCTTTGTCCCTCAGCACTTCTCTCTCTCTCTCTCTCTCTCTCTCTCTCTCTCTCTCTCTCCTCCCCTCTTCATTCCCCCTCTCCTTCTCTCCTCTCTTGTTCTTATCATCCCTCGTGTCTTATGTCAGCCTCTTCATCGAATCCTCCTCTTTCCTTCTCTCTTACTCTTCTTTAAATATTGTCATTCTTCCCATTTTTCTCCCCTCTCTCAACGAATACGTCCCTCCTCCCCCCTCTCCTCTGCGTTCTTTCTCTTTCTCCCACCGCTTTTTACCTGCATTCTCTCTTTCCCTTACGTCTCTCCTTCCTCTCCCCGCACCCCTTCCATCCCTCCTTTCTTCTGTCTCTTGTACCCCCCGCCCTCCGCTATCCAACTGGGAACCATCACCACCACCTCAATGATGCAACCCTGTCAACCCGACTAAAACCCCCACGTAATCGATGTCAAGATGCAAAGGCGAGCGGTGTGGTGGCGGCTGTCAGCGTGTGTTGGGAGTGGGGGAAGGCTGAATGTTGGAAGAAAAGCGAAATTAGACGAAAAGGAGATTGCCGCCTCACAGAAAGGGAAGAAAACCATTGAGTTTGAAGATTTAGAGAAGAAAAAAGTCAGTGGGGATATGATTCTTGGATGCATTGGTGTGATTGGATCGGTCTCCTGAGATATGCTTGGCGTCTAAAGTCTATCAAGCGTGTCTCTGGAGAATGGAAACCTGTCTGAAGTCTTAATGCACAACATTACTTTCCAATTGGTTTGTTTCCAATGTATTTTCGTCTTTGACTGTCGTCGTATCTGAACGTGATAAATTGTTGACCACAACTCGGTTCACACAGATATATATTCCTTGTGAGATAATTCTTGAAAAGGAATCAATATTGTTGCATTAATATGTTTTTCGTTCTCTTACTAATATCAAAACTTGCTTATTTCATCTTAATAGTGTTTTGTTTATTTATTTCAATAGAATCTTAGATGGTACTGGTCTGTTGATGTGCGTGGTAGAGGTTAAGGTGGCACAGGGGGAGCTTGAGACGTGTGTGGCACATAAGAGGCGTGTCAGAGGACGGGGGAGACAGAGACAGAAGTGTGACGGAGGAGGACTGTGTGCAAGGAATGGTGTGGTAGGAGGGAGGTATGTCAGAGAGATGGTGTGGTAGGAAAGGTGTGAAACAAGAGTGGCCAAGGAGCAATGTGGCAAGAGACGGATGTGGCAAAATAGAGGAATGGCAGAGAGGAAGTATGTAAGGGTACGACAAAGAAAAGACAAAGTGTGACAGAAAAACGTAGGTGTAATAGAAAAGGGTAGAAAGTACAGTGAAGAAGTGAGGTGAAAGGGAGAGACAGAACACAAAACTGTCGAAGGATGTGACAGGACAGAGAAATGGAAAGGTGTGACAAAGAGGAAGCATGAACGATGTTACACAGAGGAGATGGAGCACTTTAAAGGAAGTGACAGAGAAGGGGTGTGGCAGAGAAGGGACATGACGAAGGGCAAAAGTCTGGCAGACACCCAGACGTGGTGTGGGTGGCGGGAGGGCTCGCTTCTTCACCAGCTCGGAGAATGATTTTAAGTTTTTCTTCGTGACATAAAATTATCAAAGTTGCAGTAGGTTTTTGCATAATATCTCCTTATGGTTTTAGGAGCGGGCCATAACAGCGGTGTAATGGTCCTTGGTTATAGACTTCAGGGAAGGTTCTACACAAGGAGGTTCAAGGACACTCACGCTCCCTAAATCTTGTTATTTTTATATAGTTCCTGGATGAAAGTTTATAGAACGAAATATACGGAAAGATTATAACAAATGTTGATTGAAGCGCTGTGCCTTTAAGATCCAATGATGTATGTACCCAGTTATAAGAAATAGGTTATTATTATTATTATTATTATTATTCATTTTTTACTTTTTGTTTGTATCGTTATCAATCATTATTATTATTTGAAAACATCGCTGCACAAAGGCTGCTAACAGTTCTGGAGGCAGCTGACAAGGGCGAGGAGAGTAGAAAAAAAGTATTCAAGATGTTGGTGTTACAAGGTATAGTTGGCAGTAAAGTGAGGCAGCGGCCACAAAACTTCCTCCTTCTGTCCCTCATAAAGGACTTAAAAAAACCTCCTCATTAATTCATGGGGGGAGTGGCCCTCACGGTGAAAAGCTTCCACACGTCGCCCGAGTTGTTGCTAAAAAAACAAAAACATTTTTGCTCCATCAAAACTTGAATGAAACTGTGGTGGGGAGTGGAGAAAAGCCATTGTACAGCTGCCAAAACACACTTGTTTACCAGCCCTCGGGGTTAAACAGATCGATGGAAAGCGTGTAACCGTCTACAAATTATGTAAAATAGTTCTATTAATAAAACCTTAGACAAAGGGACAGCAGTCGTTTATATATCTTGGAAGGGCGTCGGTCTACGGCCTCAAAAGTCGACATTCTTAACGCCTTTCAGTGCCATAGAATAATTGCTACTTGGGTTAGGAATAAAAAAAAATGTTTCATAATGTCAAAGGCTTAACAAAATGGAACTGTTTACGAATGAAATATAATAAAACAAAAAATACTTTACTCGTATCGGTAAAGAGTAAATGTCAAGAGGCGGCGGTGCATTGTCGAAAGCAGGAGTTGAAGGATAGGAAGAATATAAAACACTATTCCTTCACACTTATTGCTTAATGGCATGACGTGTGAGGGAGGTTTTTTTCGTGAGTAGTAATTTAACACCCTCACCAACCTCACCATTTCCTTACCCTAACTCTTGAACCTCTCCTCGTCCTCCTCCACCAACCTATTTCGTCTCCACCAACCTACTAAGACCCCTCTCCCCTTCCCCCAATGGCCTCAACGCCCTACAAGACGTCCCCCTCAACACACGACAGGCATCCAAACTTTTCTCTCGGGCTGTCTACTGGTTGAAATACAATGGTTGGAGCATATTAGAAGAACTTTTGGAAACGCTGCCAGAAACTTCTCATGTCGTAAGAGCAGCGACAATGGACTAAGTTCTGGAGTAAATTATTAGAATTATAGAGGTTAGAATATTATAATTGACAAAAGTTTACGTCTATGATACTAAGACCATAAGGGGAATGAAGATGAATTGGAGGATGGAACGAGGAGAAGGGACAGCAAGATAACAGTAGGGGGCGATTTGTATGCAAAGTAAGGATGACTGGCTGTTAGTATGGCGGCAGAGAGCACCAAGTCTTAACACATTATTGATGACATATAACACACGTCACTAAGGCTGTGGCATAAGAGGGGGGCGAGTCATTACTGTGGATGTGTGTGTCATACTTTATACTACGAGGGTGACGTGATATATAGCTCGTTAGAAACAATACCTTACTGATAAGAGACACGATATTTTGCTTAATTACCTGAAGACTTAACAATTCAGGAAGGTTGGTTTAGAGTTTTCTTTGTGAAGAGTAATACTTAACGTCTCTAAATACGTTGTGGTAACTATTAGGACGATTCTTTCACCTGTAATTTCCTTTAACCCTTTGAAAACGATGCTTTTAACCCCTTAAGAAAGGAAAATATACAATTTGAAGATAATGATTGAATTCTTCATTTATTAAAGGAATAAATAATGACCAAAATATAAATAATTTTGTTTCATATACGAGTAATTGAAAAACAAAATCCACGTATGAAGATTATCCTTTGCATTAGCTGTTGTAGGTGTCTGGCAAACTGTAGTGTTCATTGTAGAAAATGTTTACACCCTTTATTGACATGTTAGCACTGTGTTTCCTGGAACGTGTGATGATGGGTGGTGGTGGTGAGGGGTGATGTATGTAAGGAGAGGGCGAAGGTGATACATGTAAGTAATGTGTCTCGATACATTGTAAAACTGTTTGTGGCAATACAGTATAAGGTGTGTGTGTGTGTGGAGCGAAGAAAACAAATCCAGCTTGTTGTTGCACCCAATAACAGCTGATGTCTTTTGTTCAAGATGGTGATGGATTGAAGTTTGGCAGGCGGCCTTGTTAAACGCATTCTTCCACAGTAAAGACTCGGATATCGATTTTTTTTTTTTTTAGATATTCTTGATGAAGGCGATCGGAATACAAATGACAAGGAAATCACCGGTGCCGATAACTTCCCTCCCCGCTCCCCTCCCCGCCCCCCTCCCTCCTCCAGGCTCGCAATCAGAGAGATTTGATGAAAGAAAAGAATTCCCTCTCGGAGTCGCTGAATCAGTCCGTCAATTTTGGCGTGGAATAAACCAGTGAATAAGGCGGCAGAAACATTCACTGCTAATGAAAAACATATAATCCAACATTATGAAGCTGATGTACGAGAGAGTCTTTGTCGGCAGAAATACCACGGCGTGAAGAGCGATGATACCCAGCCTTTTTCTTCCTCTTTTGCAACCACGTGAGAACATGTCGCTGCTTGCCTGCATAGAAGAAGAATTATTGACGTGATATATTCTTAGCTGGCACTTGGTGGCTCTGTGTTGGGGTCTTACATAGCTCATTATTCATAATAGCTTCCGTTTATTAGCTCTTGTAGACGGCATGACTCTCTTGATCACCTCATCCCCAGTCCTTATCGCCTAGGGACGACTGGCCGAATTGAAATGCTGGCGTCGTGAAAGTGTTCTCGGTAAAAGTTATTAAGGGCGAGCGTGGGTACGTTTCGCCGCCATGACTCTCGCCCTTTTGGTCTGTGGGGGTTAATTGCCTCTGTTATTGTTGGTGGGGGCGTTTTATGGCGGAAAAGTAGGTCGGTGAGCCGCGGCCTCATTATCCAATCCCTGAATAATTGATTAACGGCTTTCTGGGAAAAATGTTCGCTGAAATTGATCTTTTATTTATTTACTCTTCAATAAGGGTGTGTGGTCCCAGCGGTTCACTTTGATCCTTATTGATTTATACAAACCCAACTTATTCTAGATTAAGCTAACATAGCTTAAACTATTCTAAATTAACCTAACCTAACCTACCTTAAGCTTAACTAACCAAAACCAACCTGACTTAAAATAACCACGCTCAAAGAAACCTAACTTATACTAACCTATTTAAAATAAAATTAACTCAAACTAACCTAACTTACACTAACTGATAATGACCTAACTTAAAATAACCTAACTTAAAAACCAACTTTCCTTAAATTAACCTGACTTAACCTAACTTAAATGAGCTAAATTAAATTAATCTAAAATAAAGTAAACTAATTTAATATCTAACGTAAACATTATTAACTAGTCTAGATAAGTTTAACCCAACTTTAGCTCAAATTAACCCATAGTTAAATTCATCAACCCTAACTGAACACTCTCCCTGTTTTTATTTCATGTTAGATACTTGTTTTTAGCCACGCAACGCAATGGAACACAACGCAACACAACTATGCACCAGGTTCTCGTTAAGTGTCAGAACTTCGTAAACTTTATCACTATCTACAGTCACTTCGTTATATAAGTTCGGTTTATCACGTCCCTATCATAACTTTGTACAGCTGTCACGAAGTATAAACAACTTTTCATCTTTTTAGCTTGTCTGTCTGTCTGTCTGTCTGTCTGTCTGTTATTATTTTATTATCTTTCATGATTTTTTCTGTGTGCGTTTGTATGTCTTCCTTTATAAAATCAGTCACTTTTTTCTTTTATACTCGACACACACATACACACACACACACACACACACACACACGCACGCACATACAAACAAGTTGACAAACATACAGACATCCACACTCACTACGAATTAGACAGACAAACAGACAGACAGACAGAGACACAATGACCCAGAAACAGGAAGTATCTCATAGAGCCTCACTTAACGACCTGTCCACACATAAACCTTTCCTTCATGCGATTATCCGGATGAAGGTTGCAAGTGGTTAAAAATCTCAGTGGACTTTTATTACATTATCCGGTTTTGTTTTGCTTAGCGACTGGATTTTATTTGTTGTATAAAATCAGCTGTTTTTCGGTTTTTGTTTGTTTTAGTGTAGATTTTAAACTTCATTGTGGATTTCTTTTTTATTTGTAATGTGTATAGTGTAATTGTCTCTTGTTTGTTTCGTGTTCGGTGTGTGTGTGTGTGTGTGTGTGTGTGTGTGTGTGTGTGTGTGTGTGTGTGTGTGAGAAATTCTGTTAAATTCCGCTCACCTTGGATGGGTGGAGCACTTTAAGTGTGTAGGTGGTGAGAGCGGCACCTGAGTTCGGCTCCCCTACTTCACCTGCCACTCACCCACACCTTCCCTGCTGCTGCTAATGGTTCACACCTAGACCCCGAGGTGATGAACCAGACAGACAGACAGAGAAAGAAAGAAAGATAGAAAGAACCGATAACACAGAATGATAATGGCGTGAATAAGCAGAGCGAGGGAAAGAGAGATACAGACAGGTAAAAGGATTGAAGTGTGTAATTGTATTATGATCAGGCCGGCATGAGGCTCGGGTTTGGGGATTTCTCTTTGACTTTCCGTCGATTGATTTTTTTTTTTATTCCATTCCAAACCACAACACTGATATAGTCAAAGTCAGGATGAAGGAGAAACTGGCTATTAAATCACTCCAAGAACGCTTAAACTATACCAATCCAATCCCATAATACAGTAATCACAAGCACGAGAGAATGATCACGTTAAGAGTTGTAATCAAGTTATCTAGATCAAAGTCCCTGTGTGCAAAGTGTCCCCATGTTGCCGAATAACCCAAACGATAACTGTTCTCGTTCTCCTTTAATAACCATTCAACAATTTCTCTTCTCTCGATATGCCTTATCCAGAGATCTCTTCTTAGCCAAATGTTACCGAAGAGTTTTCTTATTATGTATATAAGCCGCGTGTTCTGTTCTCCCGGATAGTGTAGTTCTTCATCATTGATCTGGGTGTAGAGTTTTGTCAGAATCAATGAAAAAAATAAATAAATAAATAATAATAATAATAATAAAGTGATTTCCAACTGTATACAAAATTATTATTATGTCACAATCATCATCTACCCTTGCATTTGCTGTCAGTGTTCCCTCCTACAGAACATTCTGCCTACCAAAATAGATTTATACCCCGGGACAACAGTCTATAAAATTCCCTACAACTGAGTGACTTTCCTTCGTCAGTTAACTTTCAAGAGTTATAAACTTTCTGCTTCAAATATATTTAGTCTTTGACACGGGAGCACCTCAGTGAACTGGTTTGACGGTGACACTGGTCTGTTTTATCCCCTATCCATTTATTAAAGAGAGAGAGAGAGAGAGAGAGAGAGAGAGAGAGAGAGAGAGAGAGAGAGATTTTAATAAAATAACACAGAGTTGTAAAAGAGACTCACACATGGAATGGACGGATGTTGACAGACACATCGGTTCCCGACAATAACGTTAGCAAATATCAGCTCGTTCTATATATGTATAGTTTCACCCGGACACTAAATACCGTGTGTAATATATATATATATATATATATATATATATATATATATATATATATATATATATATATATATATATATATATATATATATATATATATATATATATATATATATATATATATAAAATTTAATAGGAGTAAGGGGGCAGTGGACCGCCCACAAAAATGTTCGCGTCTGTAAAGGTGAACCAAATGCTGAAATAGTGAACACTGGATGAAAAGGACTACTGAAGCCCTCGATTAATTTGGAGTTTATTGACGTTTTGTTAAACTGTTATAAATCATCGTTGGGAGGAAGTATAGATCCTGTAAGTGTACTTTAAGTTATTAGTTAAGAAACTCTTCTCTCTGATGCTCAGATTAGTACTGGTAAACTGAGGTTACCTGCTCAGTGGTTCTGGGAATGTGTAATGTTGTGATGTTGATGAGCATTACCTTCTGTACTAGTGATGGAAAGTGAATAATGATGCAACATGATGGCAGGAAAAAAAAGGTACCACAGTTAGTAAAAGTAAACAGCATATAAGGAGAAAAGTTTTGGATTGGATATCAACTAACACAGAATCTGCCTCGTGGCGAGAGTTAAGAAAGTGGAAACTGTCTCTCGGTCAGTTGGGGCAACAACCGTGAAATCATCTTAGTGGATTATAGGTGGAAAAGAAACCGTTTTCTGAAGATCGTTACTGGACATCCGGTCACTCACCTGCAGTACCTCGAAATTAGGATCCTTAATTACAGGTATTTGCAAAACTAGAATAGATAAAAGTTGCAGGTAAATTTGTCAAAGTCTGCGTCTTGTTTCTTCATTGAACTGAAGGTAAACATAAAACAGTCGATGTGGCTTAAAACACAGAGAGAGAGAGAGAGAGAGAGAGAGAGAGAGAGAGAGAGAGAGAGAGAGAGAGAGAGAGATTGTTTACACTGGAGGGGAAATGCGACTGACAGAGATTACCTCATTGAGCTGAGCTGAAATGACGTAAGGGTCGATTGGGGGAGTAGATTAGAGAACAAGAGACAGATGTGATATAGCATGATTTGTGTAAATGTCACTTTAATTTGAGTTATTGCAAGAGGGATCTGTTTATAGAAGGTCATGGGAGTAAGAATTAGCATGCATCCCTCCCAGATCGATCAGTGTAAATGAGGGCGAGCAATTCATAATGGTGTATATTAAATGCTTCATGACACTGTATAGATGATGAACTAGTGCTAATTCTACGACGTTATGATCCGAACAGTTAAACACAAGGCCCAAATTTTGTAAAAAAAAATAAAAAAAGGCTGAAAGGTGGAATTATAACTACAAGACGCGAGGTATTGGGAATCAAGATGATGACAACCTTATTAACTAGAATCAAGAATTTGGGTAAAATGAATTATATAAATGTAGTAGATGGATACAAAAAACAGCAGAAATATATGTGTCGGAGGAGGTGTGGTCTGAGTGATTGTCAGGGATGTTCTACTAGGGAAAAGTTGGAAGGCTGACTAGAGATGCTGTAAAATTCATGAATTCATATTTGAAGCAGACAGATGAGAGGGATGGGGGAAGTGTGTGTGTGTGTGTGTGTGTGTGTGTGTGCGTGTGCGTGCGTGCGTGCGTGCGTGTGCGTGTGTTGAAGATGCATTAGTATGGAAGAGAAACTGACAACATTGCATATAAAACAAAACAGACGGAGATGACATACCTTGACCCACGTGGGCATCTGTCATTTCACTATTTGCTGACGTATGTGTCTTCATCTGTGATACATGTAAACAGTTTTTTTCTATGATATGCAAATAATTTATGTCGGAAAATCGTTATCATTTATCTCAGTTCCTGTAATAACGTGACGTCATAGAGAAGAGAAGAATATTAATGTCATTTGATTTCTAAACCTTTGACCTTTGACCTTGGATTTGGTGCACATATGACTGAGATATGTTTCACTATATTATAGGCGATAGTGTGGAAACAGACACACACATACGCACACAGCCACAGACACATATTCGCATACACACAGTCACACACACGCACACACAAAGACAATAGCTGTACCAACATCTACTACTGGGGTCCTGGGGTCACAATAGATGTACCAACACCTACTACTGGGGGTCCTGGGGTCACAATAGATGTACCAACACCTGGTCCCTGGGGTGTGCGTTCCTAACACTGCAGCTGACACGAGTGCACTCTGGCCCAGGGAGGTGGAGGCAGCAAGAACAAACAATATAGTCGATTTCTCTAAGTCAGACTTGTGTGCAGCGTAACAATGGGGAAGGTTTTGTCTGGATTCAATTACAGAATAAAAGGAAAATGTTAAAAGCAATTAGTTCCCACGGCACGCACCTGCAGCAAACAAAACACCGAGCTAGTGAAAATTTGACAATGACAGTATACATGGAAACGCTTTTATTTTTACTGTGTTTAGACGAGTACAGTCTTGTGTGCTTTAGTTTTTGAGTGAAATGTGTACAGTGATAGAGTTTTCCATTAACTATATCTGTATTTAATCGATAATCTTTATTGTGTGTAAGACTCAAGTTGACAAGTAATTCTTATGGTGTTGCAGTGAAGATAGTTTGTCTTACATTTTTAAAAACAAACTCGTGATGGGAATAAAATGATAATGAAAGAAGTGGAAGGGTTAGTGCCTCAAGATTAGTGACCTGTGTGTGTGTGTGTGTGTGTTGAAATATAGAGAAACAAGGCCGTAACAAACGATTATCCTCTCTTTCACCGATCGTGTTAGGTATGTTTGTAATAAAGGTGACACATAAAGAACAAGAAATAAACAGAAACAATAAAAAACGTAACTTATGGTTTAATACATCCTTGAGGTGAACTCCATAATAACTAGAAATGTAAAAAAATAACGGTAAAAATAAATACAAGAGAGAAAGAAAAAGAGAGAGAGAAGAACTGAAACAATACATAAATATAAAAAAAGGATTAAAAAATTAAAAATAATATTTGTCGTAAAATTAACCAAGAAAATAAAATGTTAAAATAATGACAGAAGCGGCCGGACGGTCAGGCCAGGCTAGTGTCGCGTTACAACATTTGAAGGAGACGGGAATTTTTGTAGTGCTAATAAAATTCTTTATCATACAGGTTTACGACTCTCTGTATAGTTGTCAGTCTGGGCTACAACCATAAAGCAAATGAAATGATGATAAAAAACCAAATTGCATCAGGAATTTTATAACACAGATTTAACGAACTATAACGCAATTAAACTTTGCGCCAGCCTGCTGGGTAAACTTTTTATTAAAATAACTGCGACAGTTATTCTATTTCATAAATCAAATTTTAATGTCCTAAGTAAAAAGAAACAGTTTTGTGTCGTTAATAAATAATACAGGCCGAGTTAATTGTAATCCTCAGAGAACAGGAAAAATTCTGCGATATTATAAACACCTGAAATAACGGGGAGCATTTTGTATCGCTGGGAAGATGTGTCGCTAATTAACACGTAGAACGGTAATCCTTCTTCTCCAGCCAGACGAAAAGAGAACGTTTTACATAATCACCTAAGACATTAGTTGAGATAGACGTTGTGGTCATCTTTAACGCTGTACCATCAGTGACGTCATACACAGGGCTCAAGAGGTAGTTTGTATCTTTGCCTCTACAAAATTTCGAGAATTTTAATAAAACTCAAAATGGCTTTAAAAAATTGGAACTTTTATCATTGGAAGTTTTTAAGATGTGACTTTAGTGAAGTTAAAGGAACGAGATGCTGATAGATTTAATAATGGAATAAATGACTGTTTTAATTGTCACCCTTTGAGGTAATGCTTTGTTTTCCTCGTCTTAGAGGGGACCATGAGAGAGAGAGAGAGAGAGAGAGAGAGAGAGAGAGAGAGAGAGAGAGAGACATAAGACATTATTAACACACATCATTCGTCCAGTTAGCTACTTTCTCTGTGTCTTGTATTAATAGTGGTTCCGGTTACCCAGGCCAGCATTGCGAATGGAAGACAAAGGTCAAAAGTTGAAGGTCGTGGCCAGGTGGGGTTTGATGTTATTATCTGCCATTTTATCCTCACTTTCATTAAGCTGTGAACTACTGTATATACTGTAGATCAACATTTCTTTGCCCGTCAACTAGAATAAACTATATTATTTTACCTCTGAAATAAATTAAACTCTCGTCTTTGTTTAAGCTTTGAACCAGTTTAAGCTGTTTTTTGTTTTGAATAAGATTAAGCTATGTCATTATGTAAGCTTTGAACTAGATTAAGTTAGTTATCTTTACTTTCATCTCTGAAATATATTGAACCATTTATCTTTAGTTTTGTGTTATATTAAACTATATATGCTAATGAACTTGTTCCTACCCAGAGAAGAGCACACACAAGTACTGTAGACTCATCCGTGACCAAAAAATATCTACAAGACAAGTGGTTGGGAAGAGCCGTACGTAGGTGTTTCTAGTGGTGGGGAGGAGGAAGGGTAGGAGGAGGAGGAGGAGGAGGAGAGGGAGGAGGAGAGGGAGGAGGAGGAGGAGAGGAAGGAGGAGGAGGAGGAGGAGGAGGAGGAGGAGGAGGAGGAGGAGGAGGAGGAGGATACTGGAGACAGACAACGGCGGTACTGTTAGTTTACAGCGGCGTTTCTGTTGAACCCTCTCGCAAGGCGTTTCTCTGTTAATAGCTCACAAAGGGTCCCTCCCTCTCGGTCGCTTCCATCCAACCAGCCAAACAGAGTATTAGTATTTCATGTGCTATCGCTATCACTGCTCCGTGTCACCATTACTACCACTAGTCACTACCATCACCACAGTCACCATCATCACCATAGTTACTACCATTACCACTGTCACCATCATCATCTAATGCTCTCTTGCTTTCAATAGATAATCGCTCAGCCATGTACGCCTATGCCCGAGGTTAATCCAGACATACAACCAACAAAGTTTTGAGGGATTTTAAATATTTTCGCGTTGGTATAGATCAGGGGTCACCAAACTACGGCCCGCGGGCCGGATCCGGCCCGCGACGTCAGTTCATCAGGCCCGCCGACGGTACTTGAATTTGCTTGATAAAACGTATAGAACACGAGACGTTGTGATACAATTTAAATTTAAATATTATGCGGCCCGCGCTCGTCATTCTTTCAGTTATCCGGCCCACAAAAAAGTTTGGTGACCCCTGGTATAGATGATAAAATAATTGTATTGCATATTGTTCATTGTGGAATTTTTTTTACACATTTTTCCTATTATTTTCAGGTCTTTGTTTCTGTAATGAAATATATTGTATAACTTGATTTTCCAAGGTTTCTGAAATTACGATATACAATTTCAACAAACAATTTGGTGAAAGGATATGTTAAAAAAGATTCATCTAAACGTACAGTGCCTTAGTTAACAGCAAATTATAGCTGAGCGTGAAGGCATAATTGAAACAGAATAAGACTTGGATGACAGAGCCAATTTCCATGGAATCCAGGACCGATAGACAATAATCAGCGAGATTTAAAGCTTCATATTAACATTCAGTCGGGCTGTACACGGACAAATATTTGACTTTTGTGACATTGTTTGTCAGAAATAAATTACGTCAGTTTGACTTAAATTGTTACGGATATATTTATTTTACTTCATATATAAAAATAGAAATAAATAGCTAAAAAAATGCTGATAAAAAGCTGCCACTCCTAATTTCAGTGATGTTGATAAAAATAAACGATAGTTGAATGTAGTTTATTCAAATTTGCGTATGAATACACGTGCGAGTATACGGGTCATGATTTAATAAACAAGGAATTTCTCATACCGGTAACTATTCGCACATTATACATTTTCCACATATCTCAAACATGAGTTACAGGAAGTTACCATAAAAACACATTTGTTTAATATCTTAAATCGTAATTACTCATTGTCTTCGTCTGCATTAAACTAATTGCTCAAGATTTTGGAAATAGAAAAATTGTAGTCTTATTTATTATATTATTCTGAAAAAGTTCCACAAAATCCTGTCTATACGAAGCGGCAATATTACGCTGGTTTTGAATTAATTATAGAAAAACAAATGCAAACCTTATCCTAGAATATATTATGTTGGCATTTTAGAAAAGTAATAGTGATATATGGCAATTCAGGCATCTGATTCAAATATATGTATAAAATATTCAATACATCCAATTTTTCTGTTTATTGAATCCTTGGCATTTAACTTTTTAGAATTAGAAACGTATTAAAACTCTAAAAGTCGACTTTCTAATGCAAGAACAAGATTGTCGAATATATGAGTCGAATAAGACGAGACAGGAGTAACACACTGTACAATAATACCCTACCACATGTTCCCCTGTCAATAAACCATCACCTCATCTGTCTTAAAACCAGACAACTGACGTAACAAACCCTGAGAAAAGAACCACAAAATCAAGGAAAGGAAAAACACACACACACACAAAAGTGGGCCTGAAAATCAACGTCATACTTACCGAGGAACTGACAAAAGGAAAGGCCACAAATCCACTTCTTTACCTTAACGAGAAACGGCCAGTCCACCTGTCAATTAGCGAGACATTTCCAGACCCCAATAGCGGATATTTGCTGACTTGTTCCGTGGCTGTATCGGGAGGCCCTGTTTGATGATGCTACACTGCTCATCGATAAATCTTGTTTAGGGGGACAAGAGAAAGAGAGAGAATTGAAGAGGGGAAGGAAGGGAGATGAGATAGGGAACAGATAGAGAGATAGAGTAGCCACAAAAAAAAATATATAGAACAGACGAAGAGAAACAGGGAGATAGAAGGGAAACAGCCAGACAAAGAGAGAAAGGGAAGGTAGGAGAAGAAAGAGAAAATAATATGTGGGGGATGTGGAAAATGGTTAATAATTCCAGAGAGAGAGAGAGAGAGAGAGAGTAACACACTACTCCCAAAATAAAATCACCCAGCCGACACTTTACACAAGATCAACTGACAATAAGTTTGAGTGTATTTAGTCCCAGGGAATAAAAAAAATAATACTCCTTTCATATCTAGTGAAAAATAACTTACCTTTGAGTACCTGCCGTGTTTTAAGCCTCGAGGATGAATGGTACATGAGACTGGCTTTACCTCCCCTCCCCTTCTCCCCAAGGCCAAACATCTGTTACATAAGTTACGTCGTTTCGCACACCTGTTATATATTTTTTTTGTTTTATTTCAAGAGTTCGAAAAATTTTGGTGCCTCTACATAAATTATGATCTACGGGGATACACGAATTCTTTTTATGTGACAGTTTCAGTATGATTTCTGTTACTCTTTCCGTTTTGTGTTTACAAATATTGGGGAAGGGATTTTTTTTTGTTTCCAGTTGACCATTTCTTTTACCTTGATTATATATTAACGTCGTATATGTGATTTTTAGGTTCTAGTTTTCACCAAATTTTATGACTGAATAAATTAAGGATTTCAGTGTTGTCTAAATGTTAGTTTCGTGATCGTGGTTAGGTAGTGGTGACGTAATGAATTGAATTAATATCTACGAACATAAAAAGAGTCGTTTGGGCTTGAAAATATTTTGTGTAAAAAAAAAAAAACTACAAGTATGAGTAATAGTGAGTGGATGTGACGTTCTGGTTCAGGAGAGTTTTTATTGATTTGTGTTTTCCGTACAATTTATTACGGGTCCCGCCTCACCCCCACGGCCCCGATGAGGTTCATAGCCTCAGCCGTCACCCAGATATACGATGGCCGACCTCTCTCTCCTGTGATCCCCAAGGGCTCTCTGGGTACCTTACAACCAGAAGCTGATGTAAAAAAAAAACTCCTAAACTTCTGGCTATGTTGTCCAGTAAAACATCTTAATAGGTAAGTTATATATTCCACGTTGTGTTAGAGTTTTCTTTGCTATGAAATTGTAGAAAAGCTTTGTGTAACTGTCTGCTGGAAGAACATTATTACGATTTGATTGGGTCATTAGTCTAGAGTATGGAGGACAGGGCAGGAGGGAAGGTCACTGGGTCGTTCTCCGTCTGATTTATGACCTATTGTCTGATTTATTCTCATTTAGCTGTTATTTCACTAAGGTGCTTTACAGTTTGACAGAATGTTGATTGTCGATTGCTGCATCTTATTGTAAGAAAGGATAGACTGGCAGCTGTTATCTCCAATGACTAGGGCGCATTATCTGCCAGGTCCAGCCTCTCAAAAAACTATCTCTACTTGGGGTTTCGATTAGTTTCAGAATGAACACTGCGACTCCTGTTGTCTCGGTAGGGTTGTCAAAATCCTTCGTCCCTTGTGTCATATTGTTTTCAACACAATACGGTATAGATACTTTTTTGGTTGACTACACCATTGTTTACAGTCTCGAGTCTGTGGTAGATGGGTCCTTAAATCCACAGTGTTTAATGAGGGCTGTGTTTATGTCTGTGATATATTCTTGTTTCAGACATCTTGTTTATGTCTTCCGACCTACATGAGAATTGGATCAAATAAAATATGGTTTGCATAATGAAATTAACGCTGAAGTTATGGTCTAATTGTCGGGATGGTTTTCTGGTGGAGGAAGTTAGGCGGACTACTCCTCCTCCTCCCATTTCCTCCTTCCCCTCCCTTTCCTTCCCTTCCTCCCCCCCTCTTTCCCTCCTTCTCCCCCTTCCTCCTCCTCCTCCCTTCCTCCCTCATATAACGTCACAGGAAATGGGTTGCTCGTCTGAAAACAAAAAATCTATCTCGTGGTGTAGCTACAAGACGCGGTGAGGTAGCTGCTAAACTGAAATTGCGCTAAGAGCTTCACCAGAATAATATACCAAAAGAGAAACAAACTACGTACCCCGATACTAGCGAGACCTCAGAGGAACCTGATATAGTAACTACCCGGATTATTGTGGTGAGTGACACTTACTAACACTTCTACTCTCAGGTGAAATTACTTCTGGTTAATTTCATCTCCAATCTTCAATGACATCGGCAGTAAACTGATTAATTGACCATTGTTGTTTTTTGTTTTGTATTTAACCAGGTATCAGGTCAGAGTAGTGCATTTGTCTGTCCCTCATAGCCCGTTTTATCTGCTCCTGCTTATGGTAATGACACACTCGGCTCTCTATGTTCCGGGTATAAATTTTCTCCGGACAAAATGTTAAAACTGAGAATAGACATTTAAGTAGGGACTCAGTCGCACACAAGAGACGGCAATTTCCCTTAAAGAAAATCGGCTTTGCTGGTATAAATGAGCGTCGGGAGGCCATTAAAAGGTTATAGGGAGGGTCATAAAGATGCAGTTAGAAGTGTGTTGTACCCAAGTAGCCTATAGCTGTCTGGCTGTTGCTGCCCCCACCCCCGCCTTGCCCCACCAAGCCACGCCCCGTCGCCCCGGCCCGAACCGAACCGATCCGAACCGAACCGATCCGACCTGACCCGACGAAGTGTGTGTGTGTGTGTGTGTGTGTTGTGTGGTTGTGTGTGTGTGTGTGTGTGTGGGTGTATGTGTGTGTTAAATGGCTCCCCCCCCAAAAAAAGTCTTTGAATCCATGAACTTTAACATGTACAAAATATTTCAAGTGGTCCATCTGACTTTTTGTATATTTGTAATTGTGACACACACACACACACACACACACATACACACACACACACACACACACACAGAAAGTCGTGGTGATTGCAAAAATATAGTCATTCCTCGTCAACTGTAATAAACATCTAAAGTAAACGAGTTTACGTTTAGTATTTACTATTTTAGATCAGATATTCATTGTTGCACTTTTCTTCAAATAATCCCAAAATGTCTTATTTCCTCCTTTAAAGTCAAGAATCAACTTTGTTTCTATCGTAAAGTTAAGAGAACAGAATGATATATGCGTTTCATTTCTGCCTGGAAATCCTGAAGGAAAGTGGAAGTCACATGGTAAAGTTGAGCGATACGTTTAGTGCGGGTGTTTATAGCGAGGGAGGCAGCTATTGATGATGGGGCTGGTGACCGCCATTACCGCTGCCACACAGGATTGCTTTTGAGTTGCAAAATTAATGAGACTCTAGTACGCTCCAGACGAGATATATTTCCCGACTTCTCCAAGAGGAAATAGATGAATAATTTTTACTGAGGCGGGAAATCACCAATCGTCTTGACTGTCAATCTAGTCATTGGTGGCCATTCTTATGGGAGTTTCCCCAGTCTAAAAGAAGCATTGCTAGAGGTTGTTGTATATATTACTGTATATATGTGAGTATTTTTCTGTCACCAGCTTATGTTTGTCTATACTTATACATTTAAGAAAAGGGTCAGGAAATACATTAATAAAACCAGATTTAAGTGTAGGAAGTGGAACCATTGATAACGATTACTTAAACCAAATACTCTCATGTGATGTATTTGTATTTTATTTAAACGTTCTTCTTGCGTATCAGTATCATCGTTATCTCTCTCACACACACACACAACAGGGGAGATTCTTGGAGCTACGATCCGGGTTTTTGGGACACATTCATTTCACATCTGAATGTCATTGGAGACCACAAAGGCAGTGGCCTCTGTACCATGAGGAATCAATACACTGCCTTTTGGACTCGTCCCCAGTTTTTCAGTGCACCGAAATTTTTAATGAAGAATTTGATTCCTTTTCCTCTTTCACCTTTGATGTTTCGACCAGTGTTTCATCTCGGTGTATCGGGCTACATTTTGTACCCAAACTTGCTGTACTAAAGCTCCCCATACTGTATATTTTTGGCACCTGTAATGAAGCCAACAGTAAGTAAAAGCCACTTACGAGAAACCCCTTGATTCAGAAAGCCACCCAACATACCTGCACAAAGATACAAAGTCACACCCATACGATATATTCACACTAAACACATTCAAGCACTTTTATCCTTCAAGTATGACCTCGACATGACTCCCTTGTGACTCCTCCAGCCATCGCCCCCTTACATAACACACCATCAAAGATAAAACCGCACTCAAGATTCTTCACAAACTAGGAATAAGAACAATGAACAAAAACAAACAAACAAAAAACAAACAAACAAACAAAAACAAACAAACCCTAATTATAACTATATTATCCTCTACAGTTTTCCGGACAAGTTCTCTTAATAAATTTATCTCCCTGATTTCGTATGCTTTTGTTTTTTGTTTATATAAATATCTTGGGGGAGCATAGATACATTTCTGGCGTTTATAGATTCTAAGTGAAATATTGTATGAGTGATGTGTTATGTATTTTTAACTCCTTGTTCGTGTGGTAATTATCTGTGTTTGTGTAATGAAAGGTATGGTGGTGGTTGGACTTTCATGTACCCTTACCTGTTGATGTTTAAGTTTGAGGATATTAAGGTTTAAAAAGTTTGTTTACCTGGTGATAGTTCCTTTATTGTGTCATTATCTCACCTTTTCTCTGTTTTACCTACACTAGCACCCTTCCTTTCTCTACCTTCATCAGTACTTTACTTTCTGTCGTCTACCTCCACCAACACCTCCCTCTCATCCTCTACCTTAAGTTCTTCCACGACTGTATTATTTTGGTCTCCTCGTAGGCAACCACCGCTGGGAGTTTTATTTTATTGAGCACACTCTTCCTTCCTTACCACAAGGCAATTTTCTCTCTCGGGTATTTTCAGCCTCACCGATAATACTACTCCGGAATAACTCCAAAACTATCGTAACGTCTTCTCTCACGAATGGGAAATCTCCAAGTATCATGTGAACTTTCCTCGCGAGACTCTCTAGGTCTTGGAGGGTAGGGGTGGGTGATGGGGTTATATTATCTCCAGGTACTGAAATTTCCTTCTGTCACCACCTACTGAGCTAACTTGTTAACTAATCTTTCACTGTTGATACTCGTTGGACCACCCAGTACACAGCACTTCCTCGATACCTTCTTCGTTATGTTTGTATCCATCATGAAACACTGAGTTGAGTTTTTTTGCTTTTCCATGTCAGTGTGTTAATGACTTAATTAATTTGATGTACAGTCGCTAAAACAACTATCTGTGCAGGTGGGGGGTCGATATGCTCAGAAATTTTACGTGTGACTAGTGACAGCCCTCATATACCAATATTTATCGTCCATGGTCTCATATTGTTTCCCACAAAGTATGCACAGATAGTTGTTTTAGCTACTGTACATAACACCAAAAGAACTTCAAAATTACAAGATAGTTCACTTGTTCACATTTTTATTCTACTTATTCTAATATACTTTAATTATTTTATTTTACTGCTGTTGTTGTAAATACGGATCACAAGAATAAGCCAACAAGCGTATGAAAGTATTGCCAAGTTAATAAACGTAACTCTTAAAACGATTAGAAACTAGACATGATCCTTTGTGTTGACATAAAGTTGCATAGTCACTCACCAGTCTTATAAGTTACCGTCACTCACAAGTCTTATAAGTTACCGTCACTCACAAGTCTTATAAGTTACCGTCACTCACAAGTCTTTATAAGTTACCGTCACTCACAAGTCTTATAAGTTACCGTCACTCACAAGTCTTATAAGTTACCGTCACTCACAAGTCTTATAAGTTACCGTCACTCACAAGTCTTATAAGTTACCGTCACCGTCACTCACAAGTCTTATAAGTTACCGTCACTCACAAGTCTTATAAGTCACTCAGTCTTATAAGTTACCGTCACTCACAAGTCTTCACAAGTCTTATAAGTTACCGTCACTCACAAGTCTTATAAGTTACCGTCACTCACAAGTCTTATAAGTTACCGTCACTCACAAGTCTTATAAGTTACCGTCACTCACAAGTCTTATAAGTTACCGTCACTCACAAGTCTTATAAGTTACCGTCACTCACAAATCTTATAAATTACCGTTACTCACTGTTCTCTCCCCCGTCTCGCCCATACAGAGACGCACACTAGTATCTCTCTCTACTGAACAGCCATATGTATACCAACCATCTGCAACGAAATTATAATCATTAATATTATTGCATTAATTGGTCTTTTTTTTGTTTAAATCTGTCTCTTAAAGGTAATTTGATAATTATTATTTGGGGGATTATTATCTGGATAAGCATAGAGAAAATATGAATGGATAGCATTAGTATTAACCTGACTAAGCTAACCTAACTTAAAGTAATTTAATTCATTCTAAATTATCCGAATAAAACAATTTAACATAACCTGATCCAAATTAATTTAATGTAAGCTAAGTTAACTTTATTTACTCAAATTTCAATGAAGAAAACTTAAACTAAGGTAACAGTGGATGTCTTAGAATAATTCAATGCTCTTATATAACCACAGAAGTTATAACAATACATATATGACATTATCCCTATATAACAAGCATATAATAAGTCAATTTAAACAAACTTAACATCTAAAATTAAGCTTGATTTTGTGTGGGGAGCTCAGTCAGATAATGCAAAGTGTGGAGAGCTGCTAACCCCGCAGGATATATATATATGTAATGCACTTATCGCGTTATATCAATGTCTATATCAGATTTCACAAGCTTGTTGATGTTTCATTGTTAATACTTCCAAAGGCTGGAGAGTTGGTTAGTGCGATGTACAACTTCTCTTTCAATTTAAATCAACTCGGAAACAAATTTTCAATGTATTAACAAGAAAAATATGTTTTTAATTATTGATAATTTTCTGCTGTTAGTCTCGTAGTTGATTTTCATGATTTACACACGATTAGTATTTTCTTTTGTTAGTAAGAGCATGTTGGCCCTAATTACAACAGGGAAACTTATTTACTATACTATAAAATACGTTTATTGAACCACGAACTTTGTTTTGAATATAATATCCAGGTGTAAGTGAGTCTGTTGATGTAAATTAAGGATTGAATGGCGGTAATTAGTCCAGAAGTAACATACGTATGATCTAATATCAAAACACACACACACAAAAGGTTAAAGTATTGTTCGGAGGAGTCTGATTTCAAAGGCTTCCATTCACGTTAGTGTCAATCTATTTTAAGTTCAACAACACACACATGAATCCAAAGCCTATCCTGCTCTACCAGTTGAGAATACTAAAGAGCAGCTCTTAATACGCTGGTGCACCACACGTTAAACTAAGAGTGAACACCGACCAGCCTGAACGTGTTTGCTGAACCTCGGGAAACAACCACCATTTAAAGTGTCCATTACGGATATTTACCTCGAAATTCAGAAAAAAATTGTCTAGCCATTTTTTTTATTACCATTGACAAATACACAAATACACAGTACACGTAGCTATTTCATACAGATATTTGATCGTTTGGAGCTGAAATGCAAATGGTATTTAAATGCCGTAATATCAGGAGCTGGGGAGAACCTTAATCTTCGTCATGCATTATGTAAATGACCAGAGCGACGCGACGGTAGGAAGCGAAACTCCACACCTGCGTCTTATCCATTTATCCGTTTTGTTGTAGTTTGTCTTGGATTACAATATTAACCTTGATGTTTAAGTGTCTATTGTTTTTAGAAATATGGATAAATATAGTGAAACCTTTATTTAACAGACAATATGGATGTGGAAGTTCGTTATATCGAGTGTCCGTTAGATGTGAGACCCCCATCAAACGAACGATGCAGAGATGAAAGTTCGTTATATCGAGTGTCCGTTAGGTGTGGCTACCCCTAACTAGCGGATTATATGGAGAAAGAAGTCCTTTATATGGAGGTTCTTATTCATATACTTCTCGGTATAAGAACAAAACTACACTATATTTACTTCTTTAACACTGGGATTAAATATAGGGATTAAACACAGGAATTAAACAAGGGGATTAAATATAGGGATTAAACACAGGGATTAAACACAGGGACTAAATATAGGGATTAAACACAGAGATTAAACACAGGGATTAAACACAGGGATTAAATATGGGGATTACACACAGGGATTAAACACAGGGATTAAACATAGGGAATAAACACAGGGATTAAATTTTGTACCAACCCAACCTACTGTAGAACTTATGGTCGTTACTGGTTCAATACTAGTTACTCTCTTGTTTTACAGTGACAAAAGTTTCATAGTAGCGTAATCCCTCTCCATAACGGAATTTCCTCTTCATGGAGTCCGTTAAATAGAGGTTTCACTGTAAGTTTTTGTAGACATATTCTTAGGGGCAGGTATCGTCTCTTTCATGATCCGTGGCTCATCGGGATGTCTTTATCAGTGTTTATCTCTCATTTCCTTGTGTGTCTGTCTTTCCGTCTTTCCGTCCATCCGTCTGTCTGTCTGATCTCCCGTTGGTTCCCTCTCCATAACTTTCTATAAACTCTGTCAACTTTTTTTTAAGACTTTATCGTGAAGGTATATTATTTCACCTTCCTATTTGGACCTGTTGGGTTTGTTGTCAGTGAAGAGAGTGATCGAGTTGTGAGGGAAGTGATGTTACCTTTACCTCTCTCTCATCCAGGTAGATTAACTAAGAAGGACATCAAAGTGCCTTTTATAAGCGACAGGATCATTCACGTCCGTACACAAACCTTTAGTCTGAAAGCTTCAATGTGAAAGACTCGGGAACAATTCATCAGGTGTGAGAAAAAAAAAGTTAATATCTCAAGAAATTCTGTCCCTTTTAGTGGAAGGGGGAGTTAGGGGGGAGGGAGGGGTGTCTTCGGTGAACTGGCAATAAAAAAGTTTTCTAATCTTAAACTCGGACCAATTTGGAGATGTGAGTGAGATGGGTGTTTCAGAGGGGAGGAGGTATCTCACCGTCCCTAGACAACCCGCACGGGAATGTATAATCAATCACATGCCTCTGATTCACTCAAAGTAAAAAATGATTCTTTAGAGCGAAGAACTTAGTCAGTGATGATAGCTACGTTAAGTTAATACACCAAAAAATTCCTAAGATCAAAGACCATTTCAAGAGTAACCAGAGACCCGTCTATTCTGTGCCTCAACTTTTTATCTCCTTCAGCGCCTCCTGCAGTGTGAATCTCTGGCACACTCCGGCAGGATGATCTAGCAACGTCTCTCTTCACGATCTCCTGACTTTGGCTGTACGACCAATCTTGAGGGAAGAATTTTTTTTAATTAGGGATCCGACTTTTGAAGGAGTATCAGTTTCTTTTGTCTCAGACGAAACTGGGGTCGTGTGTGTGTGTGTGTGTGTGTGTGTGTGTGTGTGTGTGTGTGTGTGTTTTGTAAGAGTCTTCAGGTAGGTTAGATTAGGTTTTAGGTATCCGTTTGATCAGCGAAGGTCTATCTCACAACACACTCAAAAATAGGAAATATCAGTGAGAAAATATTCACGTCTAGAGTACAGACGCTGCCCACTCTCTGGTATTTAACAGTATCAGGCGGGTGGTAATACATCAACCATGACGTGAATAGATATGAGCTTAAAAACTACTTAATATAATGATAAACACTTGGGGGCGGGGGGTAGAATCAACCAGCTCCATGATCATCTCTTACGCGAGGGATATACTAAAGCTGGATTAATGGCACGGTTTACACAACATATCTCTATGGCAACAATAACGACAGAGCAACACTATTTCACCAACAACATTCAAGTGAGGATAATTTGGTGGGGGTTATCTTTTTAAACTCTATTACGGAAGGCTGCTGTCGGTGAAGGATTTTAAAAGCAAAAAACATTAAACCTGTCCACGAAGCGTCTCATTAAACACTAAACTTATCCTGACATTTTTTTTAAAATAATCCATAACTTGAAGACTAACAGCTCAGTTGTTGGAGTAATGGTTGGAGTGTTTTAGTGGTTAGAGCCTTTACGGGTGTTGTAAGGCGTTCTTGAGGGAGTTCAGCTGACCCAGGTACCCAAGGCATTCAAATTACACCACCTGATGTTTCCTGGAATTCCAGTTACTCCAGATGTCTTAGATATTCCATATACTCCAGGTATTTTGAGTGGTCTAGCATCTGAGACACGTCAGGTATTACCACCATGTCATATAATATAGCAGGTGTTGTTGATAATGGCAGGTATTTACTCAAAGTCTTGTTAATATGGATGTGTGTGTGTGCGTGTGTGTGTGTGCGTGTGTGTGTGTCCAAAACATTATCAATATATGCACTAACATTATACAATTTTTATTTAAGACATCAGTGTCAGCTAACTTGTATAAATATTAATGAAAACATAATTATGTTTATTCATGTCAGGTGACATTAAAATTGTTAGTTAATATTGTTGAAAGTAAAAAAAATAAAATGTGAGTGATAAGATCATTCTAAACGTGAAAAGTAAAATACAGATTAATCACAAAATAGCAAACTGAATATCACTAGACACTTCCAAGCTTACACAATACTGACACAAGTAAGGTTTATGTAAGAGCTATTTTCAGTTACTCGGTGTTTGTATAACTAATGGGTAGAATTATGTTTGTGTGTTAGTCGTATATATCTTCCAGACTCACCATGACACTTAAAAGGTCATTCAGAGGTAAAGAGGATGTAGTTAACTTGCTAGATGCACTTTAAACACACACACACGCACACACACACACACACACACACACACACACACACACACATCCAAGAATACATTAACGTATACTGTAAACAAACATACAGTCAGTTCTTCAGGTAGTCACCAACGTACCATCACGGATTCACATAAAATATTCGCACAGTCACTTCCCCTTGTATAAATTATTCTCTTTCGAATAAATCATCTTTCTTAGACTTTATTCCCCCCCCCCATCCTCTTATTTTTGTAATTTATATTTTATTTTTGCATTTCTTTTCTGTTCATTTTTTTCGGCATTAAATTCCATTCGTCTGTTTTTTGTCCAGGAGTTATACTTATGCATTTGGATACTGTTTAATTATTATCATAGCATTATTACCAACATTATTATTATTATTATTATTATTTTTATTATTATTATTATTATTATTTATTCTCGTTTCACTAAATACCTTAACCCTTATCTAAAAATACCTCAGGTAATCTCTCCGACCCTCTTTCTACCCTCACTACCCACCCCCCCCTCACTCCACCCCCACACTACCCACCCTCGCCACCCACCTCACACCCACCCCTCACACCCACTCCCTCACCACCCACCCCCTCACCCTCTTGTTGTTCCTTCACTGTGTCATTCTCCTAAATCCTCCTCACTTCTTCATCATGGTTCACTGAGCTCTGTTCTTTATTCCGCTCTCTTGTTATTTTTAACCCCCGTCTGTTGACACGCATCATCATTCATCAGGCTGCAGACTCTCCACATTATGGCCAGTTTTCGTTGACTCTCTCATGTCTTATCGTCTCTTCTTTTCTGGATTGAAGATTGTCTTAAAAATTTCGCTTGGGGGATTTTTATTTATTATTATTATTGTTTTATTATCGTCATTGTGGATAATCTTCGTAGAAAGTGCTGAGGAAAAAACGCGACTATACTTTTCAATTTATTTATTGAGTTTGATTTGGATGTTGCGTTTAAGTATCACAAACCAGTTGATTGACCCCCTGGTGTGGCAATTTTATCATATCCTCTCGACCCAATTGTTAGTGGGCAACTGTCCATCCGAGGAAGTAAATTGGCCACTTGAGTCACATTGGCTCGGTGGAGGTAGAAGGCCAAGGGAACTTACAGTGTTAGGTAGTAAGGCCCAGGTAATGGAAATGTAGGTGTTATTCTGCTTTGTGTACCTGTTGACGTGTTGTCTCTTATCACCTAAATGTTTCTAAATTCTAAGTATTTCTCCAGAGTTTCATATATATTACTCGTAAGATGGGCGCATAACTTACTGGTGTTGAGTATTATGTTGTGGAGGTCTTGGTTACAGTCAACTCTCCTTCTGCTGCAGACAAAGCCGGAGTTGTCATCCCACAGACGGGGTTGTAACCCATCGACATTAAAGCTGCTTCAGTAAAATGTAAACATGGCTCAAGCTTCACGTGCATAATGTCCTAATAATTTTCTTAATCCAACAACAGGAGTATTGTTCATCCAGGTTCACCCGTATATTGCATCCATTTTTTATTCTCCCGAGTATATATATATATTGTATATATTTTTTGAGGGGGGTAAAATGTCACGAAATAAATTGAAAAACGGTGTTTGATGCTCCATGACTGAAATATATTTGATATTTTATAAAATGAGATTCAACGTTGGTTCTATACGGCTTCATTATATTGTACTGAAAAGATGACTTTCTTAGAATTCACATTATCCTGGTACCGAGCTATGTCGTAAAATACTGTACATAATTTGTATTCATTGTCGGCAGGCATCCCGTTAGCCTTAGATTATGTAGATTTTTTCCCATTAAAATACATTGTGATCACTGGCACTAGGCGATAAATAATGTGTGTATATATATATTATTTTTAACTTATCTCGGCTCACAGGTCGACGGAGGCTTCCCAAGTTATCCTTAATTTTCCATCCATACTTGACTGTTCATTTCCCCCAAACATCCTAATTTCGTCCCGTTCATTTGACAAATATTTTTCATTCTCTCTCTCTCGTGTGCTTCGGGTCGTATGCTCAGAGGTCAGTGACACTGTGACCCAGAAAGGAAAATACATTTCCGTTTGGTTTTCACACAGTTATTTCCGCCTTACAACACTGAGCTGTATTATATATGGATGGTAGTTCACCCTGAAGGTTCTCTATACACCTGTTTAAATTTAGGGCCAAGACCTGATAAGATGAACAGCCTTTTGCATCTATATGGAACTCTAATGTGACGTTTATTTTACTCTTTATTATAAAACTGCAGGTCAAATGAGCTTATTCTTAATTGGTCCTAACCTAACCTAACCTAACCTAACCTAACCTAAGTTAAGATTAGCGACAGGACCATGATAGTTTGAACCTATTCAGACTGGACCTTAATCCTATTGGTTAGGCTGTCTGAGGCCAATTAGTACCAGGGCCTCTCGTTAAACACTGTCTTACTCCCTTTATTGTACGGGATCATTAATTATTTTTAGTCATATATTTTTCTCTCATAAATTTGTGTCGCAAGTTTTATATTCTACAGGTTTTTTTTCCTTTTATTTACTTAATTGTCTTATCTGGTGGTATATTTTCACGTCAGTTTAGTCTTACATCACAATATTTTTTCATGCAGAATTTTGTATGAATTTTAACATCATAATTATTAATTTTTCTATATTATGTAAAATATTTTTTGTCTTGTATCCTTTATCGTCTGCGGGTTGGATGAACAGTGAGTTATAGGTTGAAGCATGAATAAATAATATGATACGGCTAAAAGTTTTGAAATTCGACCAAAACATAACAAGATGAATTGTTGTCGTTCCATAGGTTCTCAATTATGGGTTTTATGCCCCAAACCCTCAAATATATTTCCTGTGTAATTCGTTTTCACAACATAAAATGGTTTCCGCACCATTTGAGATAATTCTGCAAATGTTTTCAACTGACGCAGCGGCTCCTGAGCTCGAGACACGACAAACTGACATACAGGAAACGTTACCTACGAGTTAACTACAGAGATCTTAGTTATTGATCTCAAGAATTGAAACATCGTCGACTTAAGCCTTTTACATCACGTTGGACGATACCTTAACAGAAGAACTGAAGTAAATACACATTGTTAACATTACTCTTGTATTCTTCATATACCAAATACATGTATAATGAGCACTGGATTATAATAAACTGCTTCACATAAATGTACCGAGCAGAGCCCGAGGGATCACGGGCAGGTCACAAGGCCTGGATGAAAATAGAGGACGAATACTTTCAACATTTCGAGATTGAGTAAAGGTTGTTTCAAAGTTTTAAGGATACCCGTCGGGCCTCCTTATTATCAAGTTAGTGGATCAGGATCCCAGGATTTTGAGCTAAGAGGATCCCATCCCCCAGTACACCGCCATCCTGTTGCTATATATTAACTTTATTCCTTCTTCTCTGACAAATAATACGACATAGTTGTCATCTGATGACGTTTAAATTCTGTCTTTACTTGTAGTGTAAGAGATACTTTAAGTAATTATTTCACTGTCGGTAGTATAGCTGGGTTTACGAAGACTGCAAAAAGGAACATATGGAAGACAATAACACAGACCCGTGAAAAAAGTGAAATGTGTTTTTTATTGAAATTTTCGTATGTGTTTATATTGTATGGAATCACTGATCTTTGGAAAGAATTTCTAAATGCTATATAATTTGCATATTAATGACGACGCATATAATTTGCATAAGGAGATCAGCCGGTTTGATATGATGCATTATTCATTCATTTATTTTCGAATTCGTCATATATATATATATATATATATATATATATATATATATATATATATATATATATATATATATATATATATATATATATATATATATATATATATATATATATATATATATATATATATATATATATATATATATATATATATATATATAATCCGTTAGCAAGGAAGAGCCTGTAAACTTGTGCCTTATGACATGATAATAAGCTAAAGTAAGTTTTCTCTCAAGGGTTCGTGGAGTAACTTTTAAATTAAGTTTGTTGCAAAAATCCAAATTTTTCCAGAATCCTGACAAACATTGGCTGTAGTTTGCATATCGTCGAGACGCAGCAAATTTCAATATGCAAAATGAGCAAAATAATGGACAATATAATTCCAAAAGAGAATTTAAAAGACTTTAATAAGGACTGAAAATATTAATACTTAAAAATAAAAAGCTCGAAAAATGTGTGAATATAACGGTTCAGTACAGAAAGTTCTCTGATTAATTTTTATTGAAGAATTTATACACTGTCCTTAGTTCTCCCCTTAGGTATAGTTTTCTTCTTTTGTTTTCGCCTCGTCGTCATTATATTGTCGCCACTCTTCTCGTTTGCTTCTTTTTGCTATCATTATCATTCTGGTCATCCCCGTCCTCCGTATCATACTGTTTATCATTCACGAAGCTTAATTTGTTATTTATCAGTTTTTTAAGGTGTGTGTGTGTGTGTGTGTGTGTGTGTGTGTGTGTGTGTGTGTGTGTGTGTGTGTTTACATAACAATTAGAAATTAGAATAATGTGTCCGCCTAACGACTACATGTAAATAAATGTGCGTATATTACCTTGCAGCATGAGGAGTAATACTTTCTTTTTAATGCGGAGCCTAGGTGTCCGTTGGTAACCTTAGGAAGTTCCTAAAGTGCCCCATTTCTTACCACACACACACACACAAAGACACACACACACACACACACACACACACACACACACACACACACACACACACACACACACACACACACACACACATCACTCCTCTATCTATCTCTTGTTGTCTTTCTGTTTGTTTATTTGTGTGTTTCTTTGTTTCTGTTTGTCTTTCAATCCGCTTGTCTGTCTGTCGGTTTTTCTCGCCGTACAAAAGATCGTTGTCTGTGTGTCTCTATCTCTGTACCAAAGTTAGAATATGCTCAGCACTTCTTAGCCAACTAAGTAAAATTGCATTCAGTTTCAAATACGAGTTTCGGCCGGATGATCCACGTTGGTCTAAATGGGAGAAGCATTAAGGTGATAACCCTCTATTAGCCTTACCATCTCTTAGCCTCTGTTAGAAAGTGACATCATGACGGAGGCTGATTATTTTACCGGAGACTTATTACGAGTTAAAGTATTTGTAAAGTAGGCTAGGGATATTAACCTTCTGAAGTGAATACCATGAGGGAATGAACCGACTTTGTCATTAAAGTCCTGTACAGTTTTCTTCGTTAAATCATGTAATAGGTTGAGGTGATAGATACGATATTGTAGGCCTATGCTCGAGTATAGAAACATGTGGTTGTTGGGCCTACAGGAACACACAGGTAGAGTCCAATAAGGTGAGAGGGTGAAGGTGAGTGGGTGAGGGCGTCTGGTATGAGTAAGAGAGAGGATTTTTACTTCGTGTCTTTTGGATGTATAGAAGCTTAAGGAATTGTCTGATTGTGTTGGCTATTTGACAACATGTGACTGGAGTTCGATGGCCTGCGGCAGTGTATAACAATGTTGGAACATGTTTCGATGGCCTGCGGCAGTGTACGACAATGTTGGAACATGTTTCGATGGCCTGCGGCACTGCATCATAGTGTTGGAACATGTTGTAGTGTTTGACAGGGTGTGGCGGCCCGTGGCAATGTGTGATAGCGTTCCAACATGTTACGGTGTTTGACGTAACAATGAAACCCCTTCAATCAATCCTTGACTCTGACAATAGGTACAAAAACCCTTCTTCAACCCTACAGCCCTTTTTAACCTATTTCCTAGACGCCCTTTTCTACCTCAGAACCTCCTTAAGGTTTTGAGAAACTAGTCTTAACAGAAGCGATATTTCCTTTACTTCGGGGTAAAAAACACATCAACAACAACATAAGGGGATTACAGTGAGTTATGGGGAAGATAAATCTTTCTTAGTAATTAATTTTATATATTGAGAAAATAAGTCTGGGAACTTTACCGTGGAGACCGGCTGGGTACAGGCGAGACTTTCTTCTTTATGGAGAAACAAAAGACAAAAATACCGTAAGGAGATAAACGAAGATCGAAAAGCTGTAAGAATATATATTGTTTTCTTAATAATTCACATAAAAGGAAAAATTTGTAATCTGACACACAGAAACTTTTCCATTTTTTTAAATTATTCCTTAAAGACTCTAAGGAGATCAGTTAAGATTATATATTTATTTTCGGGGCGTTATAAATTACCTGCGTGAAAATTTCTGCTTCGATAACTTCACTCAAAAATTAAAAATTTAATCCAAGAGATACAAATATCTGTATGTTGGTTGACAGAATAGTTGTGTTCGACACCACAGCTGACCGGTGTAGTCAATCCGTGGACGTCCGAACGAGAAAAATGTCGATATATAACCAGGAAATGTTGGGAAAAATAAAGGAATAATGTTGAGAGCTTTATAGTGGGAGGGGGGGGGGGAAACAGGCAGTAAGTGATATTTTCTTTACGCTGAAGATGAAGTGATAGTGGAAAATGATTCGTGTAGGTGACTGGTAATGGCTGGATGGGGGAAGTGGACACAGAGAGATCGAGGAAGTGAACCACCAAACGTGAATGATCTAAAAGGTAAAATATATTTATCTTAAAAAAAACTTAGATTAAAACAAAAATAAAACTCTTCTTGAAAACCTGGAGAACTCAAGGTTGAGATCCAAACCTTACAAACTGAGAAGTTAGGTTTGTCATGGCTCTGGGAAGGACTAAAACACCTTCGTAATAATGTGCGAAATAAACGAATTAGTTTTAGCATGAGCTTTACTACCTCCTGCTTCCCTTGACAATTGAGGGCTTTAGATAATTTCGTGGAGGTCAGTTCGATTGGACAAAAGACACGATTGAAGTAGGATTAAGCTTCGTTTGGGGTTGTCAATCCTGAGATGGATTTATAGTAAACCTCAGTGGTATCAAATTCTCTCACTAAATAGGATTACAGACTATAAGGGATTTTAACGGTGTATCGGAACAGAGATGGTTTTATATTTTGGTCTAGAGCTTAACTTGTGGTGGTATCTAGCATCGTAACTCTACCTGTCAAATGTCTTATATTAATTAATTACTGTTGTTTACCTTATTCAAGATAAGGTCACCTCCCCTCCTGACACGGTAGATGTAAGGTCACCTCCCCTCCTGACACGGTAGATGTAAGGTCACCTCCCCTCCTCACACGGTAGATGAAGGTCACCTCCCCTCCGGTAGATGTAAGGTCACCTCCCCTCACACGGTAGATGTAAGGTCACCTCCCTCCTGACACGGTAGATGTAAGGTCACCTCCCCTCCTGACACGGTAGATGTAAGGTCACCTCCCCTCCTGACACGGTAGATGTAAGGTCACCTCCCCTCCTCACACGGTAGATGTAAGTCACCTCCTCCTCACACGGTAGATGTAAGGTCACTCCCTCCTCACACGGTAGATGTAAGGTCACCTCCCTCCTCACGGTAGATGTAAGGTCACCTCCCTCCTGACACGGTAGATGTAAGGTCACCTCCCCTCCTGACACAGTAGATGTAAGGTCACCTCCCCTCCTGACACGGTAGATGTAAGGTCACCTCTCCTCCTGACACGGTAGATGTAAGGTCACCTCCCCTCCTCACACGGTAGATGTAAGGTCACCTCCCCTCCTCACACGGTAGATGTAAGGTCACCTCCCCTCCTCATACGGTAGATGTAAGGTCACCTCCCCTCCTCATACGGTAGATGTAAGGTCACCTCCCCTCCTCACACAGTAGATGTAAGGTCACCTCCCCTTCTGACACGGTAGATGTAAGCTCACTTTCCCTCCTGACATCACCATTAAGGTCACACTCTCCCTGATACAATTATTTCAGTAGTTTCTTCTGTCTTGTAATCGTCAGCGTTAATGGTAATTCAGAGTCACAACTTGTGTGTGAGGCACGAGTGATGCAGGATACGGTAGGTCGAGTTACCTGATCCCTCGGGTAATTAACTGCTGGGGGTCATGATGGTTCATTAACATTTCCCGCTTTGATTTACCTGACGTGATTTACCTTTAGGTCTGACTTACCTGTTATCTGTCTCTCTTCATCTTCTTTTATTCATTATTAGTCCCCCTTTTTATTCTCTTTATTTTTCTTTGTATTTCTCTCCCATTTATTGTGTTTTATCTTATCGTTATCTACTTTTTTTTTGGACCATATTATCCTTTTTGTCTCCAACGTAACTTGTCCCATGAGAAAGTTGGTTCCACAGTCAAGACACGGTGTTATAGACTTTGGAGCTCTGTATACTAAGCCTTCGTTTAAACAAGGTGGCCGGCCAGCATTACACCCATTCACCTATTATAATATTAGGTACCTATTCACAGCTGGGTTGGCCAGGGGTACCATTAGACTAGGCGCAAGAACTGTGTATACTCGACTGCATCTATTTCACTTATACAGATAAATGAAGGAAAACAAATAACTTGTCTCACTCAAATCAGCACGTTAGAGATATCAAGGTGACACTTATAATAGTTCAACACAAACGCGACCAGGTGGTATCAGTCGCATTAATGTTATCGCTAATTAACAAGTGGGACAGGTAATATTAAGTGGTACTTCACGTGTTCCAGCCACTAGCCTCCACCACTTACTGAAAGACGAGGATCACCTGACGCTATTCTGATGCACAATGGTGATTCTGACTCCTCTCTCGGATTTGAGGATTGATGAACGCAGATGATAAATAAAAAAAAAATCGGAAGATGAATTATGAATTATGGAAGAGGGAGACGAAAAACAAGTGAGGAAGATAGAAGATAGTAATAGATAGACCGATAAAGAAGATAAAAATAGTAAAAAGAAAGAGGGAGAGAAAAAAAAACAGATACGGACAGACGGATAAACACGATATCTGAAGTATTCCCTGTTGACGGAGGAAGTGCTGATGATTACTGGAATTCAAAAGCCAAAGAAAGCCAGAAAATATACAACCTGAAAGTAAATAAACTGGAGACTGACTTGACATGCTAATTAGGTAGTGAAGAGCTGCAATACTGAGACACTTAATTATGGTTTTCTCAGGTGTTGTGATGGACGAGTGGAGGTGCACCTGTTGGGCTGGGTTCTGATGTACAGTATCGTTGACAAGTGAGACATATTCACTATTAGTTCCTGGTATTCTTATGTCTAGTTCCTGGTATCCTTATGTCTAGTTCCTGGTATCCTTATGTCTAGTTCCTGGTATCCTTATGTCTAGTTCCTGGTATCCTTATGTCTAGTTCCTGGTATCCTTATGTCTAGTTCCTGGTATCCTTATGTCTAGCCGATTCAACTCTCAAGGTAGTGGACAATGGTGAATCAATAAGAGATGACAGCTGTCGGTTTCCCGTCGTTGAGAGACTCACTGTAACTCGACCTGACCGACTTTTTACCTTCCGACTGGAGGTATTTCAGTAATTAATAATTGACAAATGGTGCAACACTACAAGGAACAGTATTAAAATGTTAACAAGCGGAAGAGGTTAACCCAGGTTTTAAAGATCAGGGTCAAACAAGGTTAAAGGTAGTGACATGTTCAGATACCCCCAACACACAAGGACGGTGGGGGATAAAAGGTCAAGATCAGCAAAATTCAAAGTAGACATTTAGAGCTCGCTCAGGATGTAGGCGTAAACAGACATACTCTTCGCTACACTCCTCTATTCCTCTTAAGTCACTCTATTGCAGGACCTCCAGAGCCACACGACCTGAGAGCTACCCTACGGCAGGGTCATCAGCTCAGGAGCCGTGTTTTAATGACACTGCCATCAGTACTCAACACTTGGGGATGACTTCCGTTTCATAATTAGGGAAAGTAAAACGGGGCCGTAATAGTCAACAGCAATAACCATATAACAGTAACAACTCACACTGAGCTTTAGCCTGGAGTATAAACATTACCTATATGTCTTATAATATTAAAGTGAAACAATTTACACTCTTCTGCACCCTGCACTTCAGAGACAATCAGAACGTTTGTGTCAGCAGTTGAGTTCTCTTCTACACGAACTGTTCAAACTGGGACCCAGACCTGTTGTGCCTCTGCTACACTGGTATTAGTCGAGCACTTATACACACCTGGCTGGCTTTCCCGCCACTACTGCCGCCAGTCCCAGAGAAGGAAGGACCAACCTATTGCACGGTGTTGTTCTAACTCAATTGATCACTCTGGTTCAGTTTGTGTTTCTCTATAGTCCTAGAGATCGTAACAGGGGGGACTGATCTAAAAGCTCCAGACCAGAAGGTGTAGATCCATTGAACTATTAGAGTGGCAAGGAGGTGAGGAGTGACACCGTAGTTGTGATGGTACCATAAAGGGGAGCGGCTGAAGCAGTTGCCGCCTGTCATGAGAATGGACACTAGTGTGTGTGTATATATCATAAGACAGTAATGGTGTGTTCTCGACTATATTAACGACACTAACAGCACTTGGCCACCTGCTACGAGAAACACACTTAATATTACACATTTGTGCCATGGTAAGCAATATTACACAGGCTAATAAAATTCCTCTTCCCTACAGTTTTATTAATAACAGTTTTTCTGCAATAAAAATGACTACAGCTGTGAACCGGATGGCTCTTGGAAAGTACTAACCTAATCTCTGGCCATAGCAGGAAATAATGCTAATGGCCTCAGCCCTATTATCCTATTTCGCAATTTTATCTTGTTTCCCAGTGTCCAATTTCGGGAAAATGCCGGACGGTAAATAGTTCCTCTGCTATTAACTTGATTTACAATCAGGTGACATTTCACTTCCTTTCCTCTGTTTTAAGTCTTCAGAAGAGGAAACAAATCTATTAATTTAAAGTTAATAATTACCTTCACCTGGAGTCAAACTATCAGATACTCCACACTGAGATGGTAATCAATACAGGTTCTGGATAAAGATCAACCTCGAGAGTAATTAGTTCATTACCGTATTAGGCTGGCGGAGGGAGACGGTTACCTCTACATCATAACCTCAGTCTGGGGGACGACCATCACGTGAACAGGGATGACTTGAGGATGTGAGAAAATTACTAACATACAAGAAATTTGTTTTTGACTTATAGCCAACTAGAAATAAAACTCGTAAACTAAGATATTCAACAAATGCACCAAATATGAGTTTGTGATAATATCTTACGTTGAAAATTAATATATTCCACGTATTAATGGTATGGTAATTGGTGGTGGGAGGGGCAGGGGGGTTAACATACACTGTAAATATGGTGTTTTTTGTAGGAAGATCTACATGATACTGTTAATCGTCAGTAAAAGATTTAGCCAATTAACTTGTCGTTCAGATCAAGGCGACGATACACGACAGCCAAATAATTGGTCTTAATCCAGTGGAGAAGGATGTTTTTGTTGGCTTGTCTCAGGCATAGACTCTCTCTCTCTCTCTCTCTCTCTCTCTCTCTCTCTCTCTCTCTCTCTCTCTCACCATCAACGTATCTCTTCCTCCATCCCTCCCTTTCTTTGCACACCTCCATGCACTTCATCATCTTATCTCCCCTCTCATCTATATATATTCCCTCACTCTATCATTCCACTTCACTACTTCCCTCCCCCTTTTTCTTCTCTTTTCCTTTGCGTTCTCTTCTTCATTCATTCTTTCATCACTCATCCTCCTCGTGCGTCCATCCCCGTCAAGCTTCACTTACCAACTATTCCTTTGTGTGTCACCCTTGTGTTAAGAGGAGGAGAGGGTATTGTAATTAGCTTGTATGTGAGTGAGTGAGTGACCCAGTATTCCTCAGCTAAGAGAAATGAGAAATGAGAACTGTGGAACTTGGGTGAAAGATAACAGAAACGTTTTAAGAAATTCTGGTCACCTATAATTAATACACTCACCTGTCTGAGGAGATGATGAGGTGTTGAGGACATTATAATCGATGAGTCAGTGAATGAGTCAGAGTTAGTGAGTGAGTCAGTGAATAAGCGTTTGGAAGAGTCAGTTAGCGAGTCAAGTCGTCACCGAGTCCAGGCCTATACGGATATTCCAATTATAGTTTTACTTGTTTTCACTTACTTTTAACTGTTCCTCAAAGAGTATAACTGACTTGATAATTGTCCCGTGACCCCAAACGTTGATTTACGACACGAGGTCAAAGGTCAAGGTTATGTGGTGATGGGTTGGTTGTTTTGTATTGTTAAGGTTATTTCATATACAATACGGTTTAATCTTGTAATAGTAGTAGTAATAATAATAATAATAATAATAATAATAATAATAATAATAATAATAATATATATATATTTCTAATATGACCTGTAACTTCCCTTAATACCCAAACCTTTTCCACACTGATACTACTACTATTACTACTACTACTACTACTACTACTACTACTACTACTACTACTACTACTATTTTTATATTATTTTAAGTCTATCTGCATTATCCCAGAATCCATCCTCTTGCACCCCAATAGAATGAATCGTATTTCCCACCGGAATTCGTCACAAAATCATTCTCACTCCCTCAGAACCCTCTTGTGGATCACTTTACTTCCCATTCATACTTTTCTTCGCAGTGTCTCAGTCTGGTCTTTTATTTTGGCTAAAACTCCTCTCAAGACGTGTACACCGCCGGACCTTCTTGCGAGTAATTACCATCAAAGCTGTATGTCCACCTGTGTTCAGCTTATCTCACTTTAAGGTTCCTCTACTTAAATATCTTTAATACATTTACTTGTTATTTACTGTAGTTCTGGCGTGCCTTTAGATTCCTTCAGCCACACCAGCAACCCCTAACCTTCCTTCTCATCTCTTGTGTATATTATTCAACTATCGACTATTTGAGGTCAACATGTGAATGGTTATCGTTGTGGCCTGGCAACTCTGTGGTCTTGGGTACTGGTGATATCCAATGTCAACCTGACTGTTATACGAGACGCCAGGTCAGAGTGGTTCATGTTGTGTGCTAACTTATACTTGCCACAGGTAGTAGAAATAGTTTTGTGCGTTAATAGATTATTCAGGTCAGTGACAGATTAGAGAAAATTAACAAATGAAGAAATTGAAAATAACAACGCGAATTTCCTGACACCTCCATCTGTAAAGACATCAATCAATTAAGGGTGACACAAAACACTGTAGACTGAAGCTAGAACACTGTACTATTCTTGTTGGTGTCGTAACAGGTCGCCGCCCGTCGACCCTTTCTTCACCCATTTATCCGTATTTGTTATTTATACTTACTATAACAGTTTTCTTTCAACTTTATTGTAGATTTTACAAGTCCAAAACTACAGTAATAATTGCCATATTCCCCTTGTGTTAATTCACGAAGAGTGCCGCAGTTAATGTTGGATTATGGAAAACATACAAACACTGTCGATCATTTCATTAGATTTCATATATTTCCTAAGTTAGTTTACTGAAGAATACCTCCATCTTGCCTACACTCTCTGAGGAGACTTGAAGTTCATCTCTGGACATCTACTTTTTCTTTTAGTCGATGTTGGTCACAGGGAGGAATTTGTAGTCGTAAAGATAAATATTTTGCAAATGTTATTACAAGAATTAAGTGATGAATAAATGTAGAGTTTTATTAAAGTAGTCCACAGCTAAGGCCTTTAAGGGCAAACTATACTATATACTACACTGGACACCAACAGTTAAATATTAAGAGATGCTTCCCTTTGGCTGCCCGTAACTCATCCCCCAGAAAGCCAATAAAACCCCTTTGCTCACGACCAACAGTGTACGATTCAGTCCAAGTAAAATTCTTGACTACTGTCGCCAAATTAACACTTTTTCTTCCTAAAGGTCTAAACCAACATCTTTTCAATCTTCAGAATATATTTTAAAGGTTACCCATGACCACTACCTGTGTTTGGTCAAGCTTCTTTAATCCTCAAGGTTAAAAATCATTCCGTCATCGTAAAACAATTTTAACGAAGATAAAGGTCAAAATCCGGCCTTGAACTGAAGACTTGTTGTACACGAATGGCTACAATATCCACAAACTAGCGACGTGGAGGCGACCTTTCATAGTTTTTGTTTTTACTTAACGGAACCTCGTCATATACCTGCTGTGTATATGTCAATATTTTTTTTTTATATATGTTTGTTATTGGATTATTTATGGTATGATCATCACTACAACACCAAAAACCTATTCCAATCTTTATACCTAAGGAGTCAGACACACAGTTCTTCAGGTGTGTATCTTGCCAGTCATTATTCTCCAGTTGATTTTTATTTTAGTAAATCAAATAGTTGAAAAATTTTAAACTTTCAAATTAATCACATGAAGATTATCCCCAGAAACGTGTTGTTCTTGATAGAGGTTAACTAGAGATGGCTGCCATGGTCACACAAAATGCTAAACTAAACATTTCTAAATTATTTCGGGATCCAGGTGTCGCAGAGATTCATAGTTTTAAGTCAAATGATTCGAAATCCGATATCTGTCAAACAAAATTTAAAAAGAATTATTTCCTTCTTGTTACATATCGTAATCTTTTCTTATCTAAGTCAAGGACAAATTCCTGGCTGTCGAGATGAATGGATTGGTGTGGATTAATGTGGTTCTGCTTCTCACTTCTCACTTTAACTAAGTACCTTCAGATTTTCACCTTGAGGTTTTGCTGTGTAATTGAAGTAGGTCAGAAGTCAAAGAGAAAGTCGAAGGGTCAACCTGCTGCTTCTATTCTATGGTATCGCACTTCAATTTTCAAAGTACATTCCGACATTCTCCTGCCGACTTCCCCGTGCATGTTATCGTGTAATGTGGTGACTCCTGTTTTAAGGAACGTATTTGTTATTTCCTCAGACGTCACCTGTAGTCGTGACTGCATGACCACCTCTCTGATCAACTCAGTCTCGTTTATCTCTGATTTTTGGTGAGGTTCTTTTCTGGCAGGTACTAGCAGGTGGCTGACTAGTAGCTCCAGCACGTACGCGACAAAACACGTGTGCCACTGAATATTTTATCAAAGTCTTCTTCACCAAACGCTTCATAGACATTTTTTTCTCTTCGAATAATCTGCCTTTACTTAATCATCAAAGTACTTTAGAAGTCTCGTTACCGACAAGCGTTTAACTTTTTCCTGCAATGGTTTTCTTCATAAAGGCCTGTAATACCTACGAGAATACAGTAATTATATATTTTTCTACTGCACAAAGCACATTATAGTAAAGTAATCCCCCGCCATTAACAATACCAACAAAAATCATGTAAGTTTCCCCTCTACTGGGAATCTTTTTTGTTTCCTCGAGTTACACTCAAGAGAATTCCACCTTGTCAACCGAGTACACTGACAATATTGATTCTCACGATACACTCAGTAAGAATCTCCTCTGAGTACTTAGCCAAATACTTTAAAAAGAGATGTGTTCAGCTCAGTACTTTAAGAAGGTGTTTTCAGCCAAGTGTATCAGCAGGGATGTATTTGACCAAGCGTAAATGATCCGTTAAATACAACAATATGTGCTCCACCAAATGGTATAACAGAGTGTGCTCCAGGTGAACAGGTTACAGCCGCGACCAGTTCCTTCTACTTAAGGAACCTCTGTGATCTTTGCTAATGACCTCCCAGACACACCTGGTCCAGACTCATCATTGACCCGAGAAACGAACGAATACCAATTAATTAACGACTTGTTGACTATAGAGGGAAGTTACTAGGTGGTTGATCTTCTTATGTTTGTTTATTACGAGAGTGAATTATTGAAAAAGAAAAACTAAGAATCATGTATGAAATTCACACATACATACATATACATAAACACGCGCACAAACACATACACATGTACCTGCAGACGTACATACACATGCGCATACATAAAAATACATATACACTTACATACATGAGAAACGCACCAACATTTACATTTACACAAACATACACACACATACACATATATATAGATACACATTACACATACATACATACATAAGGTATATCATGGTTATTGTATTAGTGCCTTTAACCACTTCAACTACAAGGATCTTTAATTACCATTTACTGAGCCTCAACATTACAGTTAACAGGTTTTATAATGACATAAACTTGGTTCTTAATTCTTAACCATTAGCAGTTTTTCTCGTTTTTATATGACAAGAAATAATGGTAATTACACAGCTTAACAGCCTCATTAGCAGTCATGATGACATATCCAATTACCGTGTCAAGGAGTCTTTTTTACCCACTCAAGTGTAACTGAAGTCCTTGAGACCTTAAGCTAATTAATACGATAATGAAATTATATTCTCACTTGACTCGGTGAAAACGTTTCATCACTCAAATTATTCTACTAAAGATTTGTAGTCGACGCTTAAGGTATTTATCGGTTTACATCTAATTAGGCCGACTATGTGTTCTTAAAGTGCTGCCTCACACCAAGCGCCTCAATAGTATCTCTGATAAAAACTGCTGACACTTTTATCCAAACCTTCTTGATGTACCAACCACGGGAAATAATCCAAATTTATATGCTAGTATTTTTTTTATTTATATATTTTTTTTATGATATGCGAAAAATCAAATGGAAGAGTCGGATAAAACTTTGACATTATTTATTGTAGTTTTTATGCCTTGCCTAGTCTAGCCTAGCCTAGCCTAGCCTAGCCTTAGCTTCACTGTATCCCTGATGGAATAATCCCTATGAATAAAAAGAATATGTTGGCAAACCTAACCTAACCTAACAAACATAAAAAATAAAACCGATTGCATAGGGATGTTCAAAGGTTTTTTTTCAGAAGCAATCATCTGAAACAGGTATACAAGTTACCGGTATATATATATCTACATGCCCTACACTTAACAAGGGACAGTATCACTTTGTAACACTGTAAAAGTCTTATATGAAACAACAGTAAGGACTAATAGTATTGCCACAACACGAGGTTAAAGTAGAGCGGAATCAACACTGATCATGAATTCTCTCGCTCAGCAGCTGTTCTTCTTTACATCGTTAGAGGTCATAACTGAGGCTCAAGGCTGGCTCGATATGGGTTTCGGTGTGTGTGTGTGTAGTAGTAGTAGTAGTATTAGTAGTAGTAGTAGTAGTAGTAGTAGTAGTAGTATTAGTAGGCGTATATGGATTAGCTATTCCTGCTGGCAACATCTTACGAATCTATCTGGTAATTTAATATATTCGTTCGGATTTATGATAATACAAACCTAACAAATATTTTACTCAATGGGAAAAGAACACCATAAAGTATAGTGATGGGAGATGGAAATGTTTACAAACAAAATATAACATCAGAGGGTCTTAATGGAAGGTCTTCGTGTGGATTAAAACTATGAAGGAACAGACTACACGCACCCCGGAGTTAAGACACAAGTTTAGTTGGGTGGTGTCTTGTAGTGCTTAGGGGAAGTGATGTCAAAACGCCACTCCAGTGATATATAAGTTTTGAGATATAGATGAAAATGGTATATCATCTCTCTCTCTCTCTCTCTCTCTCTCTCTCTCTCTCTCTACAGTATCTCATCTCTAAATTGGTAGACCCTGGCAGTGTCACTTGGTTCAGCTTCTAAATTTCTTACAAGATATAGGAAATTAGTATTGTACTGTTGTAACACACAGATGAAAATTGGTACATCATTTACGTTACAAATCGCCGAATGCAAGATGGGAGAAAGGTGCCAAGCCACGTAAGAGTGATGCATCTTTAGACTGTTCGCATTATATCTATGTTCTTTATGTCACATTATCTAAAGTTTGGTTAATTAATGGAATGATTATCAAGAACCAGGAGCTATTTTTTTCATCGTAAGGTTAACGAAATAATCTTAAGTTCCTTTATAATCTACTTTTTATACAGTTTCCAAATATGCAATACAAATGTTGGTGTAACTGATTATGATCTACACCAAATGACGACTGATGATTAAAACAAAAAAATATTTTTCATTTAATGTTTTTATAAAAAAAAATCGTTTTATTCTTTCATACAAATCGTTTCCTCCTTGAATTTCGAAAAGTTTTCCTCAACGACCAAATCAAAGAAGCAAATCTGAGGCTCTCGGCTGCAGCACCAAAAGTGGGATAAAATTCTTGAAAATACATCAAATCGTATTAGAGCTGTAACTTGGGAAGGGCATCGATAACATTACACGTTGTTCAAGCACCCATAATATCACTCTTTAACTGCACTGTGGTATTGGCTTATTACGTTCACTTTCAAGAATCACTGTAGCCAAATTCACTGGCTAAAGGGGCCGTCCCGTGGCTTACAAGACATCCTCGCCACTTTTCAGTTACAAGAAACTGGGATGCCAATCAACCAGCTGACTCAGAGACCTTGTTTTAGATTATGTAGTTCTCTGAAGAGTTACGCTGGCTTTTCACTTAACGAACATCATTCATTCTATACAATGCGTAAACTGTAAATAGTAAAAAAAGACAATTATACACGAAACAATTCCAATTTCATTATCTTTTGGTAATCACATCAAAGGCCATTTTAAGGTTACTGTTACAGGAGTGATACAAATATTAGCCTCGCAAACACTTCGACTTTGAATATGCGTTGAAATTTCGCAGCCATTTATCAGTGTGACAAGTGTAGTGGGGCAAGCCAGAGTATCCCCAGCTCGTCACTGTGTCAGCTGCCAATATTGTACAGCTCATCCGTCTCCATCACCCAAATATTACAAAATATAAAGTTCTCACATTAGTTGGGACTGTGGCCGTGTACGTATTGTGTGTGTCATGCGCAGTGTTCTAGAGTACTTATATCAGTTCTGACATGACCATCGTGTATATTGTCACAGGCATGTGCACTTACACGCACAGACACACACACACACAAACATGCACATGTGTGCATAAAGTACATATATACTAACGTGTGCACAAACAATATACAGTATATATATATATATAATGTGTGTGTATACATCTTTATGGACGTATGTGGTCAGGTATTTGGGCCTGGTACATCATTAATATGCATTAACTATAATATAAAAATACAGTTAAAAGTATACATGCAAACATATAAAAACTGAACTGACAATTTTTTCCTAAATCGTTGTCTTACGAATTCTGGGGAATAAATGGTGTCAAGGCTTTATTTTACTCCTCTGCAATATTCGTCCTGAACTCAGGCAATCTAGACACCTGTCGTCAAAAAAATGGCAATGCTTCCATATTTAGACGTATTAAAAAAAAAATCTGCTGGTATTTGCATTCTCGGCATAAATCACTTTCAGATCCTTTATGTGAAATAAAAACAAATGTTATTATTTGTTGGTTATCGAGACAATCAATGAAAAGCTTTTACCACAAGGATTTATTTTGTGTTATGATTGTGGTGTTTATATTATGATTTTTATAACAATGTCACTGTTTGTCATTACTGGTAACATTTCACATACTCCACACGTTATGCTAAGTCTTTTGATGTCTCTTATACAGTATATTTCGCAGTATATTCATATATTAGATGTGGAATCACTGACGAAACGTAAAAACATATTAAAGAAAAAAGGGTCACACTACTTTCCATATTTAAGCTGTGGTGTGACGAGCATCCGTCCTTCACCACAGTCATCAAAGGTTCCACCCTGGCGTCACCCCACACAACTAACGCAGGAACTCCCCAACGAGGTGCGTGACACTAACAAACACACACACTCGAGCTGGGGTGATAGTCCACTTTTTTGGGTAACACTTGCCACAAGGAGATAATGTGTCACGCGTTAAACGATGATAACAAACACCCTGAGAGTAAAGTTGGTCTCTGATACTTACTGTCTTCGCTGGTCCTTGCTTGGGAGAGCGACGTCATGAGAATCCACAGGAAAGTCAAGAACACTAACTTCGTCATAGCTGGATTATATCTATTTTTGGTCTACTTTATCAGTATTAATTAGGTAGAGGTTGTTGTTATCCACTCAACACCCGGTACGCCACGTTTCTAACCCATCTGTTTGCTACGTCAGTCTACAGAGGGATGTCAACCTACACGACATAGTGACGCGCATGGACCCCGTCCCCGGCACACTGTAGTTCACGGTATCCGGCGATAATGGTTGGGGTTGGGGGTGACAGATCAAAACACAGGCTGAGCTGCGACTACCACATCTATTTTTTTTTTAAATAATACACCAGTGTAAACAGAAAAGTGATCTTTGTAAGAAGTAGAAGTTGCAAGACGGAGAGTCACAGCATCAGCAGGAGCTGCCCTGGCAACACCAGCTTCTGCAGCAGAGTGAAGAGTGAGGCCCGCGGACCTGCGACGGGTGTTGGGGGGAGAGACAGGGTGGCGAGCGAGCGAGCAGCGCCGAGGTGCAGAGCGGCGATCTTGACTCAGCACCAGTGAGAATCGGACTGGGCGCCGCTCCAGCATCTCTACCCTCTCTCGCTCTTTCCCCTCTCTCTCTCGCCCCTCCTCCTCTCCCCTCTCCCCTCCTCCTCTCCCCTCTACCTCTCTCTATCTCTCTCTCTTCCCCACCAGCACCAGCGAGCCAGACGGACTACCATCCAGTCAGCCAGCATCCTTGGCTCGCATGGTGACAGTAAGATCTCCACTATTACACTAAACCTTCGTATATTTTTCGACCCAGTGACGCATTTATATCCCATTTGTTGTCTTTTTACGCTAATAATAACATTTCAGAGGATGAATTATCTGTTATCATCTGAATTTATTTTCAATAGGTGAAGGGGATTATAATCTACAGCTGTCAAAATAAACTGAATACACACTAGCAAGGTGAAATGTACAACAATAATATCTTGCTTATTCGTGTTCCTTTGTTTACCTCTACCAGTGTATAACATTTAATTTGTACAGTTCATTCTTGGAATACAATTAATCACGTAATTAGCAGTCGTCCTATTTATCAATAGTGTGTTAGCCAACAGTCAATATAGGAGTACTTAACTTCTCGACCAAGACCTTTATTCAGTCTCAAACAATAGACTTTCAGGTGGGAGAGTTGATGAACTGATGGGAATAGATAAACAATAAATTAATCTATTTCGAGGTTAATATCACTGTGTTCCGTCCTTAACCCTTTGAATACGACGATTTAACCCTTTCATTATAATGTCCTCATCCCCTGAGTGTAATGCATTAACTAATTGAATACGATGACTTGACCCCTCAGGTAAACCACATGAATCCGATAGTATTGTACGCAGCTTAAGTCATCGTACTCAAGGGGATAACACCAGTCGTACTGTACACAAAAAAAACTTTCTCCCAAAACACACCTGAAAAACATCACATAACACATTGTGCATACTGATGAAAGCGTAAGCCCGACCTTGACTTAGTTAACATTTTCGTTGTTATAAAGGGCAACGAAGAGGAACACCAGGCGTGTATAGAATATGACCGGGACGTAGATAAACATTATATTATGTTAAAAATGTTAAAGGGAGGCTGTTAAATTTCTGATGATACCCTTAGGAATACTATCAACGTTATTGATTGCCGAGTCCTATACAAAACATCAGGATTGGAATTCATTAACATTCGGATCCATTGAGTTTGGATTCCATTAGGACTGGGGTCAATTATGATATAGGACCTATTATTAGTGATTAAGTAAGGATAGCTTTAATTAGAGCTGAACCCCACTCTAATTGGTCAGGTTAGGTTTAGATTAAGGATTAGGGTTCATGTGAGGAGTCACTTAACCTAATCATGCAATGTATATGCAATTTAAATAACAAAGCTACTACAGTGTACACACATTGGCTGCTATCATTGTACTGTATATAACGGCTTCTCAACCTACACACGTTATCATACATACATACATACATACATATATACATACATACATACATACATACATACATACAGGACCATAGATACCAGTGTAAACACAGCTTCGCAGTTAATACAATGTACACAAAACTACCTTGCTACTACAGTGTACATAAAGTTACCACAATGTACACACAACGTAGCACACAGTTCACATAATGCACGCATTTAATTACACTGTTAGCAAGATATACACTTACACACAGCTGCCATATTCTATTGTTCTTCACGCAAAGTGTGTTAATACTTCCTTGTCTGAAACACACTCACTGACTCGCCTCGTTCATAGGAAATAAACGAATGAATAGCCTTACTAGTTATAAATATTCAAACAACAATGAATATTTTGGGATGTTATACACGTCTGAAAGTACCAATTTGCATATGACAACCACACCTGTATGTCCAAACCTCAGCATTCTCAGGTGTCATTAACATTCACAATTAATTAATAAGGTAAACGCTGTGGCACATTCTCACCCGCGTGGAGAAGACAAACACTACATCAAAGTACAGTTGTTATAATGTAATCGTAGAGTAATAAGGTCTTTTTAAAGCAACTGTATATATTAATAATGAATTAGCATATCATTAATGGCTTTGTTGTGACCGTGTCCTTGTGTCTCGTTACTAAAGGTGTTGTGTCCAAGAGAGGAGGGGGAGTTGCTGTTGTCCTCCACCCCATGATCTTTGTCTAACATCTTACGGGTCAGGGGCTGTAGGAGTCTCATGGTCAGGGGCTGTAGGAGTCTCATGGTCAGGGGCTGTAGGAGTCTCATGGTCAGGGGCTGTGGGAGTCTCATGGTCAGGGGCTGTAGGAGTCTCTCATGGTCAGGGGCTGTAGGAGTCTCATGGTCAGGGGCTGCAGGAGTCTCTCAGGGTCAGGAGCAGTAGTAAGCTGGTTGTCTTGTGTGTCTCGGGTCGTTTCATTTCGCTTGGAACATGAGCGGACCTGACCTGACCTAACCATACCTGACCTGACCTGACCTGACCTGACCTAACCCAACCTAACCTAACATAGCGTGTTTTTCGAACGGGGATTACGATATTTTGTATGTTTTCTGGATAGATTTCGTCTGTGTCGTGTGTGTGTGTGTGTGTGTGTGTGTGTGTGTGTGTCGTGTGTGTGTGTGTGTGTGTGTGTGTGTGTGTGTGTGTGTGTGTGTTGCAACAAGAGATAAGATATAGTTCTGTCATAATCTCATTATTATCGAGGATTCTGTACGTTAATTTCTTCTTCCTAAATGGTGCTAAGTGAACGTATCTAGTACAGGAAATGTCTTCATGTAATTTGGTCTTGTAAATGGGTTTAAGGGAACGAGGGAACGTAATGAGTTAAGATTGAATCCAGTTGAACGAGATTTTGGCCTAAAAGTAGAGTTTAAAGACAAATCCGTAAAAACCCACATTAACCATATTACGACCAGTCATATTTTCAGGCAGAATGCTAAGGAAAAGACTAAAAAATATTAGCAGTCTCCCCTGATGAAACCTTAGTGGGATTATGGTTCTAAGCCTGTCCTCAAACCTTCCGTTAACATCTGTACTGCATAAAAATTTTGAGGTTAATAAAAATATTCATTGATTTGTTTTAGATTTAATGGGAAATATTCTACAAGTCAGACCAACTGGAGACACGACTTGTCATTAGTGAGGGATGTCTATTGTGGTGTTATATAGTTTGGTGGATTAGTATATAACCTTCATATTAGTGAGAAAAAATCATACCCAAGGATGTAATATAGAATGTCAATCATAGAAAAGGGGAAATGTGACACAATTGACCGATATTTATCTTTCATAGTTATCCCTGTCAATGAAAAAAAAGACGAGTGTAAAGGGAAACTTAAAAAAAAAAGATATTCAAGTATTCTAGTTCCAACAATTGACTCCCTGGCTTTGGTCGTTTAGTAGTGAGGATACCAATATATTTTCTACCCATGGTTATTGTCCCGATAAACATGACAGTGAGAAAACAGTTTTAATATATATTTTTTTGTGCCCTTATGATATACAGGTTTTTCCCCAAGAGGTTTCCAAAATATTGAAAAAAATAAATCCTGGAGTAAAAAATAAATAAAAAGTGGTGATTATTTACGGTACAGGTTAAGGGTGTTGATTCATTACTAATTATATAATGTACAAACTTCTAACAAATAACCACAAGTGTCTTTCATTAAGTGTATTCAGTATCAAAATAAACGATCTGATAACCACTACACTCAAAGGTTCAGTAGTAATTTGTTAAAGAAATATGAAAGAAGATTTTTATTTTGTGTGTGTGTGGGGGAGAGGGGGGGGGGGCAGTACCAACCAGCTGTGTTTACTTATCTTGTAGTAACTTGTGTGGCAGCTGTTACGACGCCACACACACACAATTTATAGCTGAGAACTGTCTCTTGTGTCCAACGATGAAAAAGTAAGTTAGGTTATACTATCAAGGGTTATTTTATATATATCTATAGCTTTTCATGTAAGTTTACTTTACTAAATTAGGTAATACAGGTGTAGAGATTTCAAAATGACGATTATCTATAAATACACTCGGGGTACGTGTTATCTGATATACATGTAGAAATTTGATTAAATACACATATGGTTTTCTATCACATCTAAGTTTGTTGATGCATGATGGATGGATCACCTGCTCTGAAAACAAATAAAACAAAGTCTTTAATGATTTGTTGACGGTGAAGATAATGTTGTTGAAATAGTGTACTTGTATTATTGTGATGTTATTGTCTGACTGTTAGTTACGAGACAAAATACACCAATGACTTCACCTGAATAGTCGACCTGGTCATATTTAAGACATTTTACTTATTAAACGTTATTTCACACGATTAGACTTGGTTGACTCAGGTAAGTTTTCCATAGTTTCCATACCTGGTCATATGTCACCCACGTATTTCTACAGTAGTTCACCGCCTAGAGGATGACGTTATTAATTTACCAACTGTTTATAGTACACAGATCTGTCTATACAAATGTTATAAACTTAATATATATATATATATATATATATATATATATATATATATATATATATATATATATATATATATATATATATATATATCTTTGTACTCACACTGATCAGCTTTTACTGATATACTGTATTAATTATCGTACTTACATGAGCAGAGGATATTAGATCAAGTTTGCCTCTGACCCATAAATGAGCGGCTGAACTAATGACCTCCCATGGGTCGCTGACTTGCACAAACTAATCAAACAAGTATTATTAGGAAAGTGTCAGCCACCTTACATAGGAATTTCTTCAACAAGGTATGAAATCCTTTACGTCCTCGAAGCTTATAGTTGGTAAAGCCCTAAATTAATTATAAATCAACTACATAGAACTACAAGTTAACGTAAGAGTGGGTCCAGTAGGCTCGGTAAAGGACAGTACTGATACTGAACACTTTAGAGTAAGTTTCATCTTTTCGGTGCACTGCATTCGATCTCACACATTTTCGAACTTTATAATTAGGCACTGTACCTGTTCACAGCTGGGCGTATTGAGGGTGACCAAAGTCGTAAGTACAGTATATTCGTACCCTACTGAAGCTTGTAGCGAGTGACTGAAGTAGGTGTGAAGACTCGGAGGATGTACAGTACACGTATAATAAGATCACAGTGAAAAAAATCCTCTCTTTCCATTTTTAACAAACTTTGGGTCGTACCTCTACTGTTGATAATCTACGTTCGTGACTTTTCTTAAGTCTGGTCGCATATAGTGAATGTATAGTTGCCTTCGATGTGGCACCACTGTTTGTTTACATCGTAATATAACTAGCAGATTAGGCAGAACTACCCTCGCTACAGTCACCAGACCAAGGATGTTAAATAAGCAGTCTCACCTCTATCTGTGAATGTGTGCTTTTCTTACATGGTAATAGTTTTAATATAGATTACCGAGTACAACGTCAGTGGTTGCTATCTGTTGTCTGGTGGGCGGTTGTGCCACATCTCACTAAACACGCCAGCCACCGTACTAGATATTTTTGGAGGCAACTGTACGCCAATCACTGTTTACACGCATGACCTTCCACAGTAATCAAATTAAGGCTTTCATAAAATATAAAAGCTGTGAGAGACACGTTTTAGAAAAAGAAAAAATGTACACATAAATGGTTGAGAATTTTCCAGGCAGAGAATAAGTAAAGCTCGGGCAGACAGCTCCCTGACACTGCTCAGGGTATAATACTGACGTGGTGTGACAAAAATTGAAGATATTCACTTGTGTAACAGTGTGATGTGACGGCGTCAGCTCAACCAGGGCAGCAAACATAACAATATTTCCAGGTTGTCAGAAAATTTCCCATCCCCTCAGCTTTTATTTGTTTCTACTCTGGCTACAGTTTATTGCTTTTAATAAATATTTTGGTCGCGTTGTTTGTTAGATAAATTTATTAAAAAGCAACAATTACCTGGGCGAAACACTGAGAGTAATGACGTTTATTTACACTTGCATGACCCTCAAGCATATGGCAGATATTGTCATAATTGGCGAGAGAATCTTGTCCCCATATCTTCATTGTGTGGTTTTCTTATCTAATGTTTCCCCCATACGATAATTATTACGGGTGTGTGTTTTTTTACCTACGATGCACATTTCAGTGTTTTTTTTACATAACGTATTAAGTTCACAGTGGTTTTCTTACCCACACTGTAGTTTTCAGGTTGACTTTGTTATCAGTGTATTTATATTTCAAGATGGTTTTTCAATAAATAATATTATTTTTTTTTTTTTCAGGAGATCATACTATCGTCTTCAGGTAAGTCTTCCATTAGTTATTGCAACCTTTTACTCATCCACTTACCTGTAAAGAAATACAGCCAGGTCAGGTGTAATTAAAACCCACAACTTTGGAAGATTGTGGTTTTTAGTTCATCTCCAACTAAAATTTAAATTTGCCTAAATTCTATACAACCAAAGATTAAAATGTTCTTAAATAGCGTTAAATAAATCGTATTGTTATCAGAGTTATTAGGTTCTTTATGTCATGAGGTGTTTTGTATATGGTGGGGAAATGTTACAGATCTTATTCAGAGATATAAGATTTATTCTGGGGAAAGCTTAGAGTAATTTGCAATATGTGAAAGCTTTGTAACAGTCTCGCGAATCCCCAGAAAGTTAGCAAAGCAAACTTATTAAGAAGTTATCATGAGGCAGGAATACATTATTCGCTGGTAGTTTTCTGGCTAGACTTTGAGCCACGTCTTTGTAATTCTCTAATGTTGATTTTACAATTCTTCTTCTTACAGGTTAACTTCGCCTGTGTTTCTCTGTGTCACCAATGTAAACTCGCGTTGATAATTTGAGCGAATGTAATTGTTTGTTTTATGTAGTTATGTTGAATCAATGTAATATTAAAAAAAAAAAAGTTTCGCGCTCCTGAGACCCCGAACCGCTGAAATGAGTCTCCGAACTGCTTCTCTACCCATGGTTGGCACTGTAATATCTCATCTGGATTTGGTACAGTTTTGAATAAGAGTTTAAAGGGAGTTTTGTTTTTTACTTGGTAATATGATGATCAAAGTTATACTACTTTCAAAAGGTACATTTTGCTTATCACACATTATTTATGACGAAGGTAGGCGAATGTTCGTCTGGCGTAGCTCCAATAATAATATCACTACGGAGGGGAAGGAAACTCCTGCCGCTGTTGGTTGCTTATGCTGGCGGTTTCTTAGTAAATACTACCTATGAATCGAGTATTAATATAATCAGTGTTTTATCATCTTCTGCATGAACGGGGATATAAAACTAACCATCACATATATCACATTACCCTCATAACAAAGTGTTTGAGAGCTGCAGTTTCTTACGCACGCGGTACCCAATACACCTTCCTTCTTCTTCATCACACACACACACACACACACACACACACACCTCCTCCACCGCACTTATCCTCTCTCCACCTATTACCACACCACACTTAACCACTCCCCTCCAACGACCCTCCTCCCTCCCTCCCTCTCTCCAACACTCCCATATACCTTCCTCCATCACCACACTTAGTCCCCCTTCCCCATACACCACAGAGACCCTCCCACCTTCCTTCAGCACCAACAAACAATAGCTCCTCCATCACCTTTAGTCCTAGTTGAAGTTTTTAAAGGTGGGGGGGGGGAAGCGTTTTATAATTACAATTGACCAGACGGCGAGGGGACGTGGAGAAGGCTTCTTTCTCATAATAGTTTGTGAGAGTTTGTTGTCACTTCGTCACCATTTCTAAATTACCCTTTTAGAAACTATATGAATGTTTAGTGTTCAGCTGATGGCGCTACAGAACGCTATTGATCAATATGTACGTTAATGTTGTGTTGCTACAGTTTATTTAACCGCGAATACCTAATCTAATCTAACTTGCTAACCTAACCTAACCCTCATCCAGGTTGCCCGTCGTGTAACGAGGATGGCCAGCCCAAGGGCCATCTAGGCGAGAATTTGTTTAACCACACACACACACACACACACACACACACACACACACACACACACACACACACACACACACACAGATCTGTAGGTAAAACCTGTCATAATCAGGACTCCCAGATTAAACTAACTGAAGATGTCAGCTGCACCTAATTACAAATGTACAGCTTCTGCCTCTAGGAACACTTTATACATGTCATGTTAACGATATTTGATTCAACTTACTCGAGGGTAACAAAAATTGGATACCATAAAGGTTGGAGAAATCGCAGTGAAATATCCAGTTAGAGCAGAGAGAGAGAGAGAGAGAGAGAGAGAGAGAGAGAGAGAGAGAGAGAGAGAGAGAGTGATGTTTTCCAGCCAGCTGCTCGAAACGCAAGGTCTCCAGGGGCGGCGCCTCGGCTTAACCCACAGTTCATCAAGGTCACTGCTCCCCGGAAACTAGGTCAGCGGTTGAGGTAGAGCCCTTGGGTCCCATGTAGTGTAAAGCCCTACGTCATACAGAGTCCCCGGATCATAACATTTAATTCTTGACGTAAAGAAGAATGATGGCGATAATAGATATTCGTAAAATCCTTGACTGTTACTGTCTTTATGGCGTGATGTTCACTATATCGACCCTCAAATTAGTCTTTTAACAGATGTATGACAACGGAATAGTCTGACGTTTATCGCAAATTGAAATATTATAATAATGTTCAGTGTTATGAAGTCCCTGTACACTATAACCTTTTTCCGTAATATTTATAAACCGTAGACTTATGTACTGTAATAAATGAAGAAAAATTACCCTACGCCAGATGAAAAATATTGTTCAGTAACAAATGTATCTCGTTGTATACTTCGCAGTTACACGAAACCTTGAAATTCGCGGATTTTTTCCTCTCTGCTTTTACACTGTTCTGGTCGGTACAAGAAAATGGTTTGTCATAATAACAGTAACATCTACTAAATGTTCTCCTCCTGCATAAATTTATCACAGATTATTTGTAATGTGTATATTGATATTTTTGTTTTTTATATAAATGACCAAGTGTTAAACGGTATCTGCTAAACAGAAAACACAACGAAAATATGATAGGTACTATGTCATACAAGACTCGGGTTGGGTGACATATGACTGCCGTGGCTCTAATTAGTCAAAGTTCACTGTCTTCATCATCTTTACAGAGAGACAAGAAGAGACCAGTTGCTGGGATTTAATGAATTTATTTAATCTTAGTTCTAATTCATTTCCATTACTGTTGATTTAAACATATCATTCTGAAATAAATATTAAAGCATTTTTCCAAAGATTATTTTTTTTTTCAAGGAGCTCCCGTGTTGTGTAATGAACGAAATGAACATTCCTCGAGTGCTCAACAATTGTCCGCGACATTTAAACTTTCCTTGTTTTTCTTGGTCGCTAAATAATTACTTCTGCTGGACGGAGATACAATTCCTGAATGCCCCCGAAACAAATATTTGTAACACAAGCCGTCAACGTTCCTCCGTGAATTAAAGCCATTGTCCCGGACTATTTCAAACCTGGAGCCGAGCGGGACCCGAGGAGGGACGCGGAACACAAAACACCAGCAACAAATATTTGAGACTCGTACCTCGGAAAAATATCCTTCACGATGTTCTTACCAAGAGTAGTTCCGGGAAGTTTGAGAAGGAATTTAGTGATGATAATAATTTCTGAGTCTAGTACCGGTCCTGAAATTTATATTAACTAAAAGGCAAGATATGTTTACTCCAAATTGTAATAATAAATGGCAACAAAGTTTTTTTTTTTAGAAACGTTAAGCCGAAGATAAAGACTAAATTTTATAGAGCAGTTAAGGACAAGTCTGAATGTATAAAGGTTAGCGAGGTTAAGTTAAGATTCAGATCCACAGTGAATATAACTCAACATGTACAGAGGAATTTTCTTGTTGCTTGTGTTATATTATTTTTCGTGGGTGTACAGTAGCTAAAACAACTATCTGTGCATACTTTGTGGGAAGCAATATGAGACCATGGACGATAAATATTAGTATATGAGGGCTGTCACTAGTCACACGTAAAATTTCGGAGCATATCGACCCCCACCTGCACAGATAGTTGTTTTAGCTACTGTACATTACTCCGACACGAAGCAGTAGAGATGAAACATGTACACGTGTATCGATAAAAATAACAACTCCCTTCCTTACCATTACGTTATATTATACATTATACGCTTAAAGCTAATGCTGACCTTGGCTTAACTGCTTGTGTGGGACTAATACTAAAACGTGTTGGGTTAGTATGGTGTGTTGGTGATCCTGGTACGCAAGGACTGGTGACAGCCGAAGGGGTGGGAGGATGGTGCCAAGAATCACGGACCAGGATCAAGTTGGTGTGTTGTGGTGTGTTGTGGTGTGTAAGGTTGGTGATCCTATCATCCTCTCCTTAACCCACCATCCCCTCCATCACCCCTCTCTTACCCTCTTATCACCTCCCTCACCATTTCCCATCACCTTTCCCTCACCCAACACCCTTCCCTCTCACCCAACACCCCCCCTCTCACCCCTCCCTCACCCTCTCACCCCTCCCTCACTCTTTCACCCTGACCTTTTCCCATCAACCCCCCAACATGTACTGCAAACAAAACAAACCAAAATCAACACCTCGAGTTATCGAAAGTTATCGACGGACAACAAATTTATCACGGACGGGCCCACAGCTTCACCGATATATCTGAAACTCTGAAGTATCCGAAAACTAATTAAACTCAATCAGTGTTAATTTACTTCTGAACTGATATAAAGGGTGTGTGAGGGTGTTGTATATTTTCATATTACTGGCCAACGTAAAGCCACTTACAACCAGCTGACTTTCCGCACCGTGTGTCAAGAACGAGAAGTGTAGAGCCATTAATAATTTGACGCTATCTGGCGGAGCGCCCTCATCCCCTGACAAACGAGACCGCCATCTATCTCTATACATCTTTACCAGCGCCACTTGCACGCCCTGGCTCACACCCACCCTCACCACACACAGCCTTCTTCACCACACCCTCACCACACACACAATTCCTCACCACACCCTCACCTCACACAGCCTAGTACCCTTTAGCTACTGTTGATTTTTTGCTGCGACCTAATATAGCAGTGCTGACCTTAAGCCGTGACCTCATAACGAGACCATGTTGACCTTATGACCTCATATTGACAGCTCTAACCCTAGTGTAACAGAATTGTAAATAAATCCTAATCGCATTATCCGACGCTGTTATTTGTTTTGCGAGTTTCACGCCATCATACATACATACATACATACATACATACATACATACATACATACATACATACATACATACATACATACATACTGTACATACATACCAATCATAATAGTTCTCGGTTTCGGCCTCGCAAACAATTGAAGCTGCCTCTTGAAGGCTTTACACGGACACTTTTCTTTGTTTCCATCTGTTGAAAAAGTCATCAGGGATAAGAGGCTGAGAGGGACACTATTTCTTCATCCTGGTCGTTTATGTGGAAGGCTACACCCGTCACAGAGCCGTGTTCTTGTGACGAGTTATTAACGTGTCATAACATCCTTCCGCCTTATCCTGTATTGGAAGAGGACGGCAGGCGTGTTCTGGTTTGCAATCGTTGGATGTTGTAGAGACTTTGTATCTCCTCCCCTCGAATATCTTGACAACGAGGAGGAAATATGTTGTTTCCTCAGCTGTCTGGCCTCAGAGTGGAGACATATTGACTAATTCTCGTGGAGGCAGGACTGTGATCTGCACAGGGCCGTAACGTTATCTCCTTGACTCCATCTTTTTTTGGTCATCGATTTCTGTTTTGACTTTATTTCAGCCTTACCTGTTCCTGATGAGTCCCCGCCGGTAAATATAAACACTGGCATTCTATTACACACAGACACTCTCTCTCTCTCTCTCTCTCTCTCTCTCTCTCTCTCTCTCTCGGTCAGAGGAATTATCGTCTGCTCAGTAGTACAGTATATTATGAACCGTGATATTTGTCTTTAACTTACCTGGAAGCCATAACAACACAACACATTATTTTACTTATTATTCTGACATTTAATTTGAAGGTTTAGGTTACAGGTGTTTGATATACAGGGAGCTGGGACTGTATGCTGGAGGCGATGTTGTGTATAATATTTAACTTAATTGGGATCACCGTTAGCCATTAAATAAACTAAAAGTTAATCTTTCAAAACCTGTTGCAATTTCACAGACCTCATGGTAAAAATAAAGTTGACATTATTGTCAATGATGGTTTTATATACGTGAATAGCCGCGTTGAGCTGTTACAAATATATTCTTTACAAAACTAAATCGTCAGTACAAATGGCACCAGTATAAGCGGGTGCATAAAATGTTCACGTTTATGGCCACTCTCAGAAGTGGTCACAGTGGCAGTCTCTTATAGCGAGCATCAGTCACTAGCGCATACACACACACACCACTACAGTCCAAATATATCAGGATAAATAGCGCGGTCAGATTATATATATATATATATATATATATATATATATATACTTATCTGAAAATATTGTTTATTAAGATTTATACATAATAGAACAAACAGCACACCTGAATCTCCTCTTGATTGAAAAAGTTCCCTTGTATTCTATACAGTGAACAAGATATTGTTGATAATACAGTAACATCACTGCAGTGTGGAAACCTTTACTGTCCAGGAGGAGAGGAACACAACTTTGGTTAAAGGCAAACTTCTGTTCTCAGCAGTTTACAAGACAGGTTTTATTCTCACCCAAGCGAACATTCAATAATAAATGCAGGTACCAACCAGCCCTCAAACCCAACGTGTTATGTATGCATATCTGGCCACGCCTGTACCTCCACCACGGCCCCGAAAAGCTATTCCCCAGTCTGCCGTGTAAAAATAGAGGCTGTTGTGTTGGGCATCAATGAGAAACATGAGGGATGGCCCTGTGTGCAGAGCGAGTGGCAAAGAGATTTGTGGCGTATATTCCAAACCATAAATACACGCCTAGCAACCTGATTGATACAGATACATTCTGGCGCTGAAAATAGCGAGAAGGTGGTAGGTTGTGTAAGGGAAAGGAGGAGGAAGTGTGGGGAGAGTGAGTGGTGGGAGTCCGAGGGTGGGACTGTAAAAGGGAGAGAAAGAAACAAGTTGAAGCAGAATAAGGCGTGTGGTGAGACAAAAGGAAGGAGGCAGAGGGAATATATATATAAATAAGAGGAAGTAAGACAAGAGTGAGATAGAACAGTGATAGTTAAAGAGTCCAACATTCACCAGTCACACATAGTTAGGGATATAATGATGACCCTTAACCGTGCAAACTGAACCAGAGACATATTATATCAATTTGTCTATGAAGTAGTTAGAAGAGTGTTGTATATGACACCCCTGCAACGAGACTCACCTATGTTGGTTGACGTACAAAAGAATTTTAGCCCCACCCCCCAAAAAAATGGAAAACTATGCATTTGGGGTGAACTTTAACCCCTGCAATATGATCAAAATACATATATTACAATAAGTATGTTGGTTGATATACGGTATAATACTGGACCCAAAACTTCTTAATTAAACCTTTATGTTTCCTTTGGGCTTGAAATAATTACGTCTTTATGTTATTCCTTCATCTATGGCTGGTCACTGTAGAGTACGAGTTGAATTTATTTACCATCATACCATTTCCTGAAACTCTGGAAAATTAGACAAGAATCACTGTGTAAGACTGAAGTTTTAGGCCTGTGGAGTGCTTCTCATCTGTCCAGTATATTGAAGAAAAAAAAACTTAAGCTATGACTATTTTGATTCGTTCATATCTTGATTTCGTGATTATAATTTTGTCGGGTTTAAGATAAAACTTCATTGCAGCTAAATGAAGGTTGGACTCAGTCGACACACCATCGTATTTCAAAGATTTTAATGATGATTCAGTAAATTAAATATTTTGGGATCTACAAATGTTAAAATAAATTACGAATGTACAAAATTAATCCTTTAGACTCGTATAGAGGACCTTGATATTCGATACAAAACGAAGGAGTAAAGTAGCTTACGCAGTGTCAGGTTAGGTTAGGTTGAGAATGGCTTTCGGGTTTATGGATGAAAATGTGGATTTACTGATAGAAAAAGAAAACAAAACAACCTCACCATATTTCATGAACCCAACTTCCACTATATAGAAAATCCGACACTTAGTAACAGTGACATTTCGATAGAATTTGTGTGTTTTTGTAAAAAGATTTGCCAGTGTCGATTGCTAGCATGTATTAACCTATTCTGCCAGGAGCTGTATATATTTTCAATTATTTGTCGAGTTTGTGATTGTTTTTGACAGTCAAATATTCATTGTGTCTGCGTTTGTCCTGATAGTTTTCTTGCTGTTTTTCATCTCTCTTATGGGATACTAAATTGAGTCAATTGAATTTATATTGAAATTTTTTTTTTAATTTAATTAGATATTACTAGTTTATTTTTCGTGTGTGTGTGTGTGTGTGTGTGTGTGTGTGTGTGTGTGTGTGTGTGTGTGTGTGTGTGTGTGTAATGAAAGTGGTGTATATTTCTTAGTTTTTTTTCAAGGTTGTGTAGGAGGTTTATCAGAGATTATTTATTGTACGGGAGGAAAGGTTGACTCGGTGGGGGGGGTGGGGATGGGATCTTGGTTTCTTTGTTAATGATAGACTATTAATTCAGTATAGTCTGTACAGTACTATAATTATCTACGTGATCTATAAGCAGTTAGCATCGTTACTAAAAACTTCACTTCAACAATTATACTTTCTCGTCGTCGTCGTCGTCTTCTTCTTTGTCGTCGTCGTCTTCTCGTCGTCGTCCTCCCTTGTCGTCGTCTTCTTCGTCGTCAGTCGTCGTCGTCTTCTTGTCGTCGTCGTCTTCTCGTCGTCGTCTTCTTCTCGTCGTCGTCTTCTTCTCGTCATGTCGTCGTCGTCCTCCCTTGTCGTCGTCTTCTTCTTGTCGTCGTCGTCTTCTTGTCGTCGTCGTCTTCTTCTCGTCGTCGTCTTCTTCTCGTCGTCGTCTTCTTCTCGTCGTCGTCCTTCCTTGTCGTCGTCTTCTTCTTGTCGTCGTCGTCTTCTTCTCGTCGTCTTCTTCTTTGTCGTCGTCGTCTTCTTCTCGTCGTCGTCCTCCGTTGTCGTCGTCGTCTTCTTGTCGTCGTCTTCTTCTCGTCGTCGTCCTCCCTTGTCGTCGTCTTCTTCTTCTCGTCGTCGTCCTCCCTTGTCGTCGTCAAAGTCGTCGTCGTCTTCTTGTCGTCGTCGTCTTCTTCTCGTCGTCGTCTTCTTCTTGTCGTCGTCGTCTTCTTGTCGTCGTCGTCGCCCTTGTCGTCGTCGTCTTCTTGTCGTCGTCTTCTTCTCGTCGTCGTCTTCTTCTTGAGGTCGTCGTCCTCCCTTGTCGTCGTCTTCTTCGTCGTCGTCTCTTTGTTGTCTTGTCGTCGTCCTCCCTTGACGTCGTCTCGCGACGTCGTCTTCTTCTTCGTCGTCGTCTTCTTTGTCGTCGTCCTCCCTTGACGTCGTCCTCCCTTAACGTCGTCTTCTTCTTGTCGTCGTCGTCTTCTTGTCGTCGTCGTCTTCTTCTCGTCGTCGTCTTCTTCTTGTCGTCGTCGTCTTCTTCGCTTTCGTCGTCTTCTTCTTGTCGTCGTCGTCTTCTTCTTGTCGTCGTCGTCTTCTTGTCGTCGTCGTCTTCTTCTCGTCATCATCTCTTCTCGTCGTCATCTTCTTCTTGTCGTCTCGTCTTCTTGTCGTCGTCGTCTTCTTGTCGTCGTCGCCTTGTCGTCGTCTTCTTGTCTCGTCGTCTTCTTCTCGTCGTCGTCGTCGCCGCCCTTCTTCTTCGTCGTCGTCGTCGTCTCTTCTCGTCGTCGTCTTCTTCTGTCGTCGTCGTCTTCTTCTCGGTCGTCGTCGTACTAACTGTCTTCGCCGTCGTCTTCTCGTCGTCGTTCTTCTTGTCGTCGTCGTCTTCTTCCTTTGTCGTCGTCGTCTTCTTCTTGTCGTCGTCTTCTTGTCGTCGTCGTCTTCTTCTTGTCGTCGTCGTCTTCTTCTCCTCGTCGTCGTTCTCTTCTTGTCGTCGTCGTCTTCTTGTCGTCGTCGTCTTCTTCTCGTCGTCGTCCAACATACACATTATTATTATATATTTATTATACACAGAAACATACACAGATACATACACATAGAGAAACATACATACATAGAGAAACATACATACATAGAAACATACACATAGAAACATACACAGAAACATACACACATACACATAGAGAAACATATACATAGAGACATACACACATAGAGAAACATACATACATAGAAACATACACATAGAAACATACACAGAAACATACACATAGAAACATACACATAGAGAAACATACATACATAGAAACATACACATAGAAACATACACAGAAACATACACATAGAAACATACATATAGAAACATACACATAGAAACATACACATAGAAACATACACATAGAAACATACACATAGAAACATACACACATAGAAACATACACACATAGAAACACACACACACACACACCATACACAGACACATACACATAGAGACATAGAGACAGACACTTGACACTAGGCACATAGAGAACACATACAGAGAAACATACACATAGAAACATACACACATAGAAACATACACATAGAAACACACACACCACAGCCGGGCACTCACTTGAACTGGGCACCTCTAAAGGAGAGAGGATAACAGTCCCGTCTGGCCACCAAGAGAGGAACATGTAAAGAAAATTCTGATGTTGTATTTATGTTACCTTTATGTATATTAACCTGAGGAAGAGTGTCACTGTGTTGACATATTTCTTTATTGTTCTCACACGTCTCTGATCATTCTTCCGTGATAATATGAACCTTGTACAACACCCACATAACTGCGGAGTAACACCACGTTCCTCCATGTGTGTGTGTGTGTGTAACTGTGATTTTGACTCCATTACCTTATCAATGATGGTGAAATAGAGCCAATAATTGCAGAAGGTAGCAACATCCCTAGTAACTGAAGGACTATTGACCAGGTGTTTCTCTACATCTTTGATTCTTTTAATGTGTTTGTAATGAGAACAAGGTTGACAGTTATTGCCATTTCTCTAAAGCAACAGCGATACATTTTTATGACTAATGAAATTTTTGGAAAATATTGTCACTGAGTAAATGATTATGTAAAGATACTTAATTTTTTGTTTTTATTTCAATGTATAGCGTATAATTATCTTCTCTTGTTGATCATTGTTAAAAAGTATTTTGTAGATCTGATACCATTTGGTGATTTTGTTTTTTGATGAATAATAATCAAAGAAAGTTGTTATTTGATTCATTAATTTATGGAGTTTTCAACGTTATTTATTTGAAGCACAATTTATTTATTTATTTTATTAATTTCTTAATCTCCGGCTGAAGGGAGCAACGATCCTTTCCTTATCGTATTAACTTAATTTATGATGCACCGTAGTGGGAAGAATTAACAGGTGAGGTGTACTGTACCTTGACGTCCATAATGTAAGAGAAAATTAGAACAATTAAACATATCAACATTGATTTAAGATTATCCTGAATCCCACGAGTTTAGCGGAGAACCAGAAAATGAACAAGTGCCATTAGATACTGGCGTGTTCCAGGATGGTGACACTCAGTGGAAGCAAAAAATCCTTCTCTCATCCCGTGGGTTACCTCCGAGTCTCTCACCTCAAGCTGTGGAGCAAAAGGTGAGATAAAGCTCTCTTCCCTCAAGCTTAGCAAGACGAAGCCATGATATAAAGTTTAGGCGTCCACAGAGACTCTGAACATGTGCGCTGTGTACTCCCACAGGCAAAAATGGTAAGCTTCGAGATTTTCCATTTTTCTTTTCGTTTTTCTTGTATACCTAAACTTCACAAATATATATTTTTTTCATCCGCGGAGGAGCTGAAGGGAAACTACGGCGTGTTACTTACATTTTTAGTCCCCTGCTTTTGTAATTCATATTTGTACAGTTTTACATGTTACGTAACCAGTGTTCAGCTCAAGGTGTTGTAAATGAGCCGAGGAAGATGGAACACTGAGGTACAAAGTGAAATGTAAAGCAGTCATAAAGTATCTACCCAACGAGCATGGTAGAGGATATGAGTCATTTTTACCTTCTTCATATATTATAATTCTAGGAGTGAGTGAAGTCTTATGTACGAAATAATTGAGCATTCATTTTCTTATCTCCGGCAGAGGGGAGCGGCGACCCCTTCCATGCAGGATTAGTTAAATTTATGATGCAGCTCATTTAACTTCACCTCAGAGGGAAGAATTAGCTAGTGAGGCGCAGGTCGACTGCCATAATGTGAAGGAAGAGGGAAAATTTCCTCATGGATAATTACCTGGGCGGTGGGAGTCAGGCAGTGGTCTACCAGATAAGAAATGAAATCTTTAAATCCTACAGTTTAAGGAACATTAAATAGTTAATATAGTGGAACTAATTACAGCTTCGTCACGTCAGGAATGAAAGACGGTCCTCAGTAGCGGCGAAAACTGTCAACATTATATTTTCATTTTTCATAACATTAATTTTTTTTATTTTTTTATTTATATTTTTTATAAATAAACATGATATAAATGTGGGCTTAATATTCTCCCTGATGCATGATTAATATTTTTGTTTTACAAGACTCGATGGATAATACCAAGATAAACTGTATTAAGGATATACAGTAGTACACATAATGTTTTAGTCTATAACTCAGATACATCAACAACACCTGTGAACGATGAGACAATACGTAACTCATCATAAAGAAGTGTAATGGTGACGTATCTTCAACTCCTTATTTTTCCTCTTAATTTTCCATCTACAGGACAAGTTTCTTCACCTCTCGTACAGGTGATTTAGTTCCTTAATTTGTGTGATTTCCAGATTTTTTTTTTTTTTACTCCGGGTACTTTTGGAATTATTAATTGATGGTTATTGTTCATTCAGTTATATTATGCAAGGAATATAATTGCATGAAAGACTGTAAGTTTATACTAGTACACTCCTGGATGAAGGATTCCATATTAATACTTCATTTATTCTTCTCTGGAGCTTTCACGACCCATTAAGCAACGCCAAACTCCCAAATGTTACCTGTAAACCTGAATCATTTCTTATCTCTCTAGTGTTAGGTTTTTGTTCTTCTCCCTCTGAGCCTCATATTATTTATAAGCGACGTTGTCATGTTTACTGATTCAAAAGTCTATTCAGGGTCAGTTTTATTCATCACATCTCGAGAATTTTTCCACATCTTTGTGTTTCTTCCGGTTGAGAAGAATCGAATCTAGTTAATAATATTTGAGTAATTATTGGGATAAAATCATTGTATTTATAAAGAGTCCTAATTCATTTTATTCCAATACGATTTCTTATTTTATTTGTAGAAGTTGTATAATCTTGTGGTAGTCCCGAGCTATTTGATGGACTCTATAGATGTTGTTCTTATGTAGAAAGTAGATGGTGGCAAAAGCCGTACTGTACAATAGCTTATTTGAGTCGCGTTCTACATTGTGACAAGTCTTACTCAACGCCAGTCATTCATTCATCTATATCATTTTCCCATTATATTTTCTCTTCTCTTTAATATAACCTTTTACTCACACTTCTCCTCCTCCCCTACACCTGACTCTAGCATGGTTTTGTCTTTCTAACTAACCCAACCAACCATACAGCGAGTTGGAGAAGTGTATTACGAATCTTGTTATCTGCTGTGAGACCTCCGTTGTTGAAGCGTAGTAATAAGATTATAACAACAAATGCCGCCCCTCTTCTGTATAACCTTTTTCATCCCTACAACAGAGTTCGCCTTTCCTTATTCACTCAAAGCCAAAACTTCTTAGTTATTCTTTTTCATCATGGCAAGTTATTACCACACACACACACACACACACACACACACACACACACACACACACACACACACACACACACACACACACACACACACACACACACACACACACACTACGACTTGCTTTTTTCTCCATTTTTTATTTATTTATTTATTTATTTATTTATTTATTTATTTATTTATTTATTCTTTTAAGGATAGAAGGCGTGGGATTATCTGCCTGGCTTACATGCTGCAAACTTGACGACTGTATCAAATATCCTCACTTTCTTTCCTCCTTTATTTCTCTTTCCAGTTCCCTCTTTAGTTGATTTTTTCTTCCCTCTAGTTTACACCTACCATTATCCCTGGTGTGCAAATTATTCCACATTGGAATATACTTTGAGAATTAATGAAAGAAATGAATGAAACTACAGTACATTAAGAGAGTTGAATAAATCCTTGGTTTAAACTCCCATCCTTCATATTTTACTTCTTATAAATTTGTCTTGAGATTTATCCCTCCCTCGCCTGTTTCTTCCTCTGATAATTATTTTAAGTTTATCTTCTTTTTTGTTCTATTAATTTTCATATTATATTGAAGTCTCTCTCTCTCTCTCTCTCTCTCTCTCTCTCTCTCTCTCTCTCTCTCTCTCTCTCTCTCTCTCTCTTGTTTGATTGTGGTGTTTGTTGTGTGCGCGTAGGTGAATGTACAGGCAGAACAGACAGATAAACAAACAGGCAGACAGACATTTAGGAAGAATAAACCACAATTGAATTGACCAACAGACTCGACGATATGTATGATTTTACCAGATAATGGTTGAGTGTTGCATAACTCGCTGGTGAGGTAAGAAAACGGAATGTGGGTCTGTGAAAGCGAGAGGTGATGATTGTGGAGGAGGTCAAGGGAGAGTCTGGGGAAACTTAAGAGCAAAAGACGAATGAAAGAATATGAAAGAAATATGAGACGGAGAAAGAAGTGATTGAGAAAGTTTTTCCCAAGTGGAGTTTATATTTTCAATGAATCAAAAGAGACGACGGTGTGTGGTGAATGGACACCAACTTAGTTATGAAGAACTCGGAGGTATAAAGAAGGCAGACATAAGGCAATAACTGAGAGCAGTACACATATATATTTAATGAAGAATGAAAATTAAAATCAACGTAAAAATTGGAGGAAGGTTTTCAAGAGGCTGATTAATTCATCGTCAAATAATAAAACATCTGTCAAGTTGTTGTTATAATTTCCTATAATAAAAATAAATATGGGAACAAATTAAATCTCCAGGACATGACCATTAAGGTTCGGTCTTATTAACATGAACAGCTAAAACCTTTATAATGCCCTGATTAGATTTTAGCTTTGATTCTTTTATTGGTTATTGAAACAGTTAAATACATTCCAACCATTTGTGATACACACTCCAGTTTATCCTCCAATATATAATCATATTGTTGAAAGTTGCATTACACTAATGGATATCCGTTTCCTCTCGTATTATCGAAGACATTAAGAGAAAAGGAACTGTTTGCAGAGCGCTAACAAGTCTTTATTAGACAACAATAACAAGGACACGCAATTTAAAGCCTAAAGAACTTTGCAATGCAATTACCAACTTGCTTCCTCCTGATTACTAGCTCTTTTCTTTTTACCGACACAAGTGCTGCTGACTACAACAAACTTGCTTCCCACATAAAATCTCTGCAGGCTTTCCATATCTTTCCTCCAGGTTACTGACGTCAGATTTACTTAATAGCTGAACCGTTTTAGGAAGTTTCTATAACATTTGTCTTTCAACCTAATATACCTTTAAGAGAATATTATACAGAAAGAAAGAAGCTAGAAAATAAAGTACGCGTTTGTAATTCAGTATTGATCTTTTTCATGTATATAATTAGACATTTTTAGACTCTAACAGAAATGCAAACTTACTTTAGTTTTTATAAAGACAATTTAAGGCAAATTTGTTTATTAATTATTTGTCTTTTTTTTTCCCGGTAATACTAATGTCAGAGTCAATATATGTAAACCTGTTGCGTATCATCCCATATATCACACAACAGCCTGAAGGATATTACACTGAAAAGAATTAAGTTAACAATCTCACAATCACTACAGGTGAGCGAGATAAATTGGTTCCCCTATTTAGAATTGATTTAATATCATTTAAGTAAAAAAAAAAAAAGTTTCACGATCTGCGACTTTATTCCGGCTAAGTAACACCTGATGCTTCCGTTTTCTTAGCCTCGTTCTGGATGTACAGATCACAAGGAGAATTAACACCTAAGCCATCAGCTGAGTCAACGCCGGCTATTTAGTGTACGTCTCCCATTAACTTCTCCCGTAAGTCCAGATGGTGTGGGAATTTTACCTATTGACACATCCCATTAGTGGAAGTGTGTATCATCGTCTATGGTATGATAACAGTGATATAACTAATAATGATATCATAAAATTCGTCTATTTTATATAATGATGTTTTTAAATGCAAACTAAAGTGGGAATATTGTTGTAGCAATTAACACATACCTGAGAGTAATTTACCTTCCCCGTCCCACTCTTTAAATAATGAGGATCGTTAGGCTGCTGGCAAAACTATAGATAGATAGATAGATAGATAGATAGATAGATAGATAGATCGTTTGTAGCAGCTGTGAAGAAAATGCTATAACACTCTCAATTAGTTATAATGGTAAGTAAAATGAGTCGAACCGAAGCTCGTGTTTGAACCACTTATTTGTGTTCGATCAGTTGTTTAGTTCACCATTAAATTACCCGAGGGGATGAGAGTAGTCCAGGTCAACCACCATCAGCCCCACTCTTAACTCTCAAAGGCCCGTAAGTAAAGATACAGGAATGTAACTAACTAACTGGCTGAGTTAAGCTAAAACACAACATTAAGGAAAATAATCTTACGAGCGGTTGAGGATAATGGTGTCCCAAACTGATGGTAGGTTTATGTATTTAATTACTGTTGAGTCTTGCTGTAATTTTGTTGATATATTTGGATTATATAAAGTGATTCTCGTTTTTCTCAACTGTTTGGTTTGGTTTTTGGTGTATTCTTACGTCTTCGGGTAAAAGGAGTATTTGTCTTATGAGTCTTTGTGAATCTTGACCTTTAAGACTCGCATAGATATTTATAATTATTGTTGTATTTATTGTAATATTTTATTGAATCTTGGATTTAGTTTATAATTATTTTATTTATTTTATATTTCCTGAAAGATGAGGAATATGACAATGTTAAGAGGACTGGGGAAAAAAAAAATAATTTTCGTGTCCAACGTGAAAGCGGTAGATGAGATATTCGAGGAACTTAATTCATTATGAGAGTTTTAATTAAGGAAGGCTGAAAAACTTGTGAGGCGCGGGGCACGTTCTATCTCTCTCTCGCTTTCTTCCTCACAACTTATACTTTTAACCTCTTTAACCTTCTTCTGAAGAAAGTTTCCCCAAGCTTTTCATTAACTCTCTTCCCTCCTGCTTTCCTTCTATTCAGAGACTATGTCATGTTTAAAAGAAATCTTAGCAAATTTACAATGCCTATTTACACAGAATACAAATTATGACATTTCTTTAAGTAGAGCTTTGTATTCATTGTCCTCTGCTTGGAAAAACTAATGATTACCTCACCAAAGGGACACAATTACTTCTGAACTTTTCATAATAATAATGATAAACGAAAATTATTATTTATTCCTCAGTGGTATCTAGACTTGTGTAGGTTCTTGTTGCTACACGAGGATCATAACACTCACAGCCTAGGTGAGGTCGCCCATCTTCCGAGTAGGTTAGCTTAGGTCACTGGCAGCACAATTTGTCTATTCACCTTGTGGCCCATTAAGACCGGTGTTCACTATTACTAGACAGGGTCAGCCAATGTAAGCCACTGCTTTAAACTAAATGATTTAAGCCATGGTTTAAATCAAAGGAAAACCTTTTTAATCTATCCCTTCTTTGGGGTGGGAGGTATTATGCTTTTTCTTACTTACAGTTGTCTTTGACGATTTATGGTACATTTGCATCAGATGCTCTTCCAAATATCTATCCTAAAGAGTTCTACCAAAACCCACTAAACCAATACAATGAAAGCAACCAAAATGTTTTCTATTTTTTCTAAGAAAAAAGTATTTTTGGCCAACCCGGTCACTAGTATTAGAACGACTTGTGAGCCTCAATGTGAAGGGCTGGGTTAGGTTAGTTCGCACCTGAAATATTGTGGGAAATCTTCATATTTTCAAGGAGCTTGTCTCGAGGTGAAGCTGTAAGATAAACCGAGAACCGTTATAGTGTATTGCCGGTAAATAACAGGACAGTATAAACGTGTCCAAGGTAACTTTATCTGAAGTAAAATCTCATTGGCCACGCCCCTCGAACCATCAGCCACTCATAATTTACTTCACACTCCGGCCTCTCACATTTCACTTAACTGTAATGTACTTAGCCTGTAGTGTCAATAAATACAGCACTTCTGCCTTTGGAAATATGAGTTGTTTCAGGATAGTTTTCATGTATTTATGTGTCGCTTTAGATTACAAAAAACATAGTTATTATTTCCACAGCTGTTGGGATGACCGTAGTATGGGGATCCCTCGATTGAGATACGAGACACGCAAGTTTATGATGGGAAAAATAATCACATACACACGCAATATGAACTTCCGTACACATATTCATACAGGCATAATGACAAACACACCCCAACGTACACTTGTTCATACATACACAGGACAAATAACTCGCATTCATTGAAACACACACACACACACACACACACACACACACACACACACACACACACACACACACACACAAACACACACACACACACACACACACACACACAAACACAAACACATACATACATCCGTCACTACATGAGCAAGAATTTCAGGGAGTGATGGCAAGCATAAGTGACATTTATAGTAAACAGAGAGCAGCAACACGCTCCCCTGCGGCGCACTGAATAGAAACTGAGGTTGTTTCCCAGAGTGTGTCGCTGGCCTGTGTTTACAACCTCCCGTGATCAGGTGTATTTACCAACCGAGTCATTTGAAGTGTTAGGTATTTCAGGTGTTTACTGTTCATTATTATTCTTATTGTTGTTAATGATGAATGTATCTTATTTTATTTTACTGAGACGATTTTCTCCTCCTGTGTTGCAAGATGAATTATTTAAACATCTAGCTATGTTCATGATGATGTTATTGCTTCTGTTCTATCCTGTAATAATAATGGTTGCCCCTCGTGTAGCGAGGATAGCCAGCCCAAGGGCCACCAAGGCGAGAATTTGTTTAAGGTGTAGAAGCTGTCGCCAACACAACAACCACACCCTAAGTTAACGAGTTGCATGACCCGTTGTCAAGGAATAGTCCGAGAAGACTGGACAACTCGCCAACTGCACTGGCTAACCATTACCCCGGAATACGATCTGCAAATCGATTAACATCCAGGTTCCCAATTACTGCTGGGTAGACAGAGGCAAATGGCGTAACTAGCCCATAGTTTCACCCTGATTGCGAGGCGAGCATGCTGACCATGTGTCGCCACGGTGACGTATCTACATTTAATATTGTTTACTACAGATAACATAAATTTTAATCCAGTTATATAAATATTCCTATCAAAAAGTTTAAGAAAATGGTGCATGTAAATCTGATTACAAATTTGGTCATAGGTTAGGTTAGGTTAGGTTAGGTTAGTGTTGTATACTGTCATAAATAGCTTGGCTCCGTAGACTCCCTGAATAAGTTTAGTCGACACCACAGTGATGCTTCAGTTTTAAATAGAAAAAAGTTCCTTTCATAAGTTCACGCGTTATTTTTTTTTACCTCGCTCCCCCACCGGATTTGCATTCTATGCATTGGAACAAACATTCCGGTGAAGATCCTGTCACAAACCTACAAAAATAAAGTTCTGTTTCTCTCGTTAACCATTATTACATTTGTTATTGTTTATTCTTCTCATTGTTTACCTTTCGGTGTAGAATCATTATCTCTTGTTGTCCTCTGGCCGCTCCACAACCTTCCTCCATCTACCAACAAAATTGGATGAAATTTTATTGCCTTTGAATCAGTTAATATTTTATTTATTTTATGATGTTACTAAAGTATTTCTTCTCATTAGAAAAATATTCAGAACATTAAATGAAATCTCTCTGAACATATCGGGAAACATATTACATGCACAGTGTTTAGAGAGTGAAGCAGATGACACGAACTAACGTAACGTAACGTAACCTAACCTAACCTAGCCTAGCCTAACGTAACCTAACCTACCGATGTTGGGTTTTGTTAATAAGTAATGGTAGTAGTACTGTGAACTAATAACATCAATGTTGCTTCAGGCGGTGTGGTCCCTGGTCTGAGGCGTGACTGTGGGTGTGATGCCAAGGCTTCCTCAGCCACCATGACAAGGTAAGCATTCCCTCTGCTGCCTTATAATGCATTCTTAGAAAAAAAATATTTGCAACTTTTTTTAAACTTAAAATATTTACTCTAGCCACGACGACAATTCTGTAAGTTAATAGTAATATATTATAGAAGTTAATTGGATGAATGGCAGGTAATCTTACTTTTTGTTTCTTTTTTCCAGGTAAGTGTAAATTAACAGCTCCTCGAGGGACAGTTGACGCACCACATCTTAGGTATGTTGTCCAAGTAACTTTTTCATGTTTTTATCGTCTTTTTCAACTTCCCGCTAGAGTCTTGTGTGTAAAGCAGACATTTCTTGTACCTGTATTTGAGGAGGTCAGAATCCGTCCCTCATCACGTATTCCTTTATGTAGCGTCGTACCGTCCGTTAATTTGACGTTATGGCTCCAAATACTTGCGTCAGTATTGGTGACGTAGATCACAGCCAAGAGTATAAATAGACCGTTGTCGTCTTTCACTCACAACCCTTTTATTCCTCGTTCTTATTCACCATGTTCATCCCCTCCCCCACACACACCCGTGTCACAACACCAATCTCTTCCTTCCTGTGATCTCATTCTCTGTATTGCTCCTTCACTTCACTCTCCTTTCTCAACCTGTTGTCCCCTTTTTTCTAGTCCTCCTCTTCCACCTCCACCTCCACCTCCACCTCCACCTCCTCCACGTCCACCTCCACCTCCTCCTCCTCCTCTGTTGTTCCGTCACATTTGATGCACCAACACTGTTGGTGCATCAAGAGAACTTGTATTCAACAGGTTTAAGTTAGACAACGAGAAACATATCGCGGCATCAAGTTGTGGTGGGGGTTTATGGCTCCCTTGAGTTCCCTTGTTAGCTGTGAGGATGGTCGTCGTAATATGATCTGTCCTAAGCAAAGGTTCCTTCATTAGAAGCTCAACACTTCAGGCCCTTGATGACCATCGTAAAAAAAGTAATGGGTCACTAAGTCTTGGTAAAAGATTAGATGTTTTCAGTCGACGACCCAACTACTAGAGAGAGAACAAACATGGTGTAATGAACCGCCCCAAGGAGAAAACTTGAGCTTTAAAATAACTAAGACCGTACAGTAGGGTAGAGCGTCCTTACACACGCACATAGAAACATAACAAGACCACTCACTTACACACAATAACTGAAGAATCCATGCAGGAAAAGCCTTTCTTAATGTTGCTATTTTTCTTAAAATAACAAAAAACATTAAGGTTGTATACTATGGTGTCTTGGAGGCTTCTTTTGGCATTCCAAATTACCCTACTTAGAGTTCTTAATTGTCTCTCTAGCAGTATTAATCCCTTCCCTTGACGGCCAAATTGCCCCCTCCGGAAGTTTACAGACCATCTTGCCCTGTAGAAGTTCCAACTGTTCTCCCAAGAAGAGCAAATTGGTCTCCGCAGAAGTTTAGATTGCCTTAGGAGTTCTTGTTGAACTATCTACTTGTTATCCTTTCGCACTGCTTAAGTCTATCTCCTCCTCTCCACTGGTGCTGTTCACGCTACATGTTGTTTCAATTTTATCAATTTTTTTTATCAGCAGCAATAGAGATTTCTCCCTATATGCACTAAAATCATTCTCTCTATAAATTACTTAAATCATTCTGACTCTCGCCATCAACTTAGGAAAAAGGTCTGACAAGTAAGCACTACTTAAACTTATCACCCTCCGGTACTTGTTCCCGAGCTTCACATACACACCCTCACTCTGATAATTCTTCATTTGGTTTATTGTGTAATATTCGCCAGTAAGTAATAATTTTATGGAGGTAACAATGTTTTGAATCACGTGAAGATTAGGCCCCCCAGTTTATGGCCCTAATGTTGGACTCACTGACGCCTACTCTCGCACAAGCTTGAGTATGGATGTGTTCACTACTGTGCATGGCCAGCAGGTTAGGTTCCTCTGCTCGTATCATCATAATTAATAAGCATCACTTTGTCTGTACTGTGTCGTTATGTGTCACTGTCAGGCTTATCATTATATTCTTTAACTTCAACCTAAAGTGGAGGAGGAAGGGGAAGCGAGCAGATGTTCACTGGCAGACGTGTAGCCGATACCTGCCACAGCGAGAGATGAGCCTCGGCCGCTATCTGTGTAGTGCCGCGTGTTGGACCTGCGGCAGATTACTCCGAGAGAAGGCAATGGAACCTCTGGGGAGGCACTCCTTATGTATGTGTTAGTTTTTATTATCCGAGGCAACAGTTCCACAGAATCGACATATTTCTTTTATAAGAATTACGCATTTTGATGTTTAAATCAACTTGTTTTTACAAGTTGAGGTTGAGGTGATGAATATTTATTTTTTATTTTTTACCTTTTAAGGAGATCCAGTGCTCTGACCACTACACCCATCACCCCTACACACCCGTTACCCCTACACCCATCACCCCTACACACCCGTTACCCCAACAACACCCACTCACCTCTACACCCTTACACTCATCACTCCTACACACCCTCACCTTACACACCTTTCACCTAAATTTTTTCCCTTGTTCCTGGTGCTGTTTGAGAGTTCAAAAGAGATTAACGGTATTATGGGACTGAAGCTAATTAGATCTTGGTTATCATTAGTTACTTTACAAATAATTTATATCGAAGCTCGAAAAATAGCTTTAGGTAGTGTACAGACCATCACCTTACTAATTAACAAAAACTGTAATAAAAAGTTTTCAAGTAAAATCCAAATTTGATTATTGTTGTGAGTATAAAAAGGCAAAATTTAAAACTTTGCCCCAAATCCCAAAATGATCCGCCACTTATTCCCTTACTTCAATATTTTGGGACATCAACAGCCCTCACTCCTGAACGTTTCATCAAAATCAGTTCCCCAATTTTCGGTATAATCCCTCAGTCCTGTTACCTCTGCAGTTAAGACGAATACAACCATTGCTGCTACAGAAATGACGCCGATAATTTCCATATATGGAACTCCAACTCAAAGAAATTTAAATGACACTCCAGCATTTATAAGTTTATTCATAGTGGAAAAAAATTGCGAGAGGATAAATAAATATGAACACAATCCATTTTTGTTGAAGACTGTTTCCCCTTGTGGCGGCCGTCAGCTCAGAGTGGGTCCAGGCAGCCTGACGGGTACCCACCAGCTCAAGGGTCAGCCAGGAAATCACGTTCTATTTCAGGGGCCAAGATATCCAGGCTGGGAGGTGAGGCAAGCTCTTGAAGGACCAGCCAGAGGTGGTGTGACTTCCTGTACCTTTGCTGGGGTCAGGTACTGGTTGGCTTAGCTGAATCCATATTATGAAGGTGTAATGAAATTGGAAACTTTAGAATTCGTGAGTTGTTTTTTGTATTATTATTTATTACTTTTGACCCCAGTCATAAAAAAGGTTAATGATAGATAATGGACAGTAAATTAGACTATATGCATCAGCAGGCACCACAAAGATCTTAGCTACTTCGTAAACACACTCGATCAGTACATTTTCTTTTGAGTAAACGTCAGTCCTCGCCGACATCTCTGACTTCCTCCGACGTCGATATCCAAACTGAGACTCGTATAACAACTTAAATGGTAATAAAAGGCTGTTAGGGAAACGAACTAACGCTGTACAAGAGACTTTATAACCCAAAGTCCTCCCTCACCAAAACCATTATCGAGGAATTCCCCAATAATTGCCAATCTCTCAAATAATGTGGCCAAGTAAAAACGCCAGAAACCGGGTAGAAAATACTGTGGGCTGTGGGAGCATTAAGCAAGAAAACCCGATACAGGAAAAGTCTCGTTGCGGACATGTGTGGTGGTGGTGGTGGTGTGTGGAGGTGTGTGGTAATATGTAGTGGTGTGTGGTGTTGCTTACCGTTGAGTGGTGGTGCTTGACGGTGTGTGGTGGTGCTTGAAGCGTTCACGGTTTGTAGTGGTGGGTGGTTTTGTTTCATGATGCCTGTTGGTAGTGGATGTTTTACTGAATAGGTAGTATGAGGTGTGTGTGTGTGTGTGTGTGTGTGTGTGTGTGTGTGTGTGTGTGTGTGTGTGACGGTTTTGTTGTTGTCTTTGGTGGTGTTTGTTGTCTCATTACTGGCGTTGGTGGTGTGATGGTGGCGTTTGATGGTATAAATGTTATTGACACCGCCATTATATGTGTTGGTACTTTGGTGTGGGTAGTGGTGTATTGTGGCGGTGTTAGTGGTAATGGTATATACTAACACGGTAGAAGTAGAGGCAGTCACGATTCCCTACCACAGTTAGAACACAGGAATGACTGGGTGGATTGAGTGATGCCCTACCCAGTCACATTCAAGGGCGATCCTAGTGGAAATAGCGACAGAGAGATGGCTGGAGTTTTTGACTAATAACAAACCTCAAGACATCCTGTGAGAGTGTAAGACGTGGAACTGGCAAAAGATGTTACACGGGCGTATTGATATAACAGAAGCTAATGCAAGGGACAATAACAAGTTTATAAGTCAATTAGGAACCCAATGCAATTAACTTACTGTGAAAGAGAAAAGGCATTCTAAGGATAGGGAAGAAGTGAGAGGATTTAGAGAGAGACGAATTTGTGAAGGGAGACGAGATGACATTAACAACAAAGGAGGGAAGCAGGACAAAAACTACTTTAGGGACAAAGAGGAGCTATTATTTGGGAGGACAATTGAAAGTATGATGAGTGAGGAGAGAAACTTTGAGAACGCTACCAGTATGTGAAGAGAATTATGAGGATTTAGTTACATGATACACCTCACTGTCTGTTTATAAGACTCCTTACAATATGAGTCTTTCTTTTATTTACGTTTTTTGTTTGTTTTAATTAATTTTACCTGACATCTGATTGCTACACGTGGTATTATTATTATTATTATTTTTTTATATCTTTCTTAAATACAAATATATGGTCACTGCTGTACTGGTAAAAAGCTCGTAGCAAGAGTCGCGTGTAGTATCACAAGACACTTCATTTTATTCTTGTGAAACCTCCATTTAACGACTATATGGAGAGGGATATCCATTATATTGAGGGTACGTTAGATATGAAGCCTCGATTTAACGGATTATATGGCGAGGTAAGTACGTTAGATGGACGTCCATTATATTTGAAACCTGCATCTAACGGACATTAACCGTTAGATTTATGTCCGTTAGAGGAAAGTTTTACTGGGTTTTTTTTTCACGGGTTAATTTTAGGGACGTGGTCACCTGTGAGTCTTCTTATTTTGGGTAATTGTCGCAACATCATGCCATGCTGTCATTCCTCAGTAACAATTGATACATAATGTGTTTATCTCGTCATCCCTGGTAAAATACACCATACTGTGAATGAGAGATAGTGAGGGGGAAATCATGGCCAATACTGCGAGGGACTGAGAAACTTTGTGTGTAAAGAGTTGAGCTTTGTGTGAGGGAGCTGGCGGTAGTAATTAGGGGAGTTGGAGTTGGTGGTGATCCTTGCTTGGAGTTGGCTGTGTTATCCTGGTAGAGAGAGGCTAAAACACACACACACACACACACACACACGACTGTTTGTACCATTGTCGTTGTAAACAAAACAAAAAGGTATACCATTGTTCCTTACAGTTATATAACAATGAGATGGTTAATGATATTGTGTGACATATATAGTGTCTATGTAAAGCAGCTCGCATATTGTCTCCCATAACCGAGTGAATAGAGTATCTACTTGACCTTGACCTTGACCTTGACCTTGGACGCCCGTAAGCCCAAAACTTCCACCCTCGACCGAAGACGCACTTGTGGAATATAATCTAATTTTATTAATTTACAAAAACTGTCACGGGTTATCGCCTCAACTAACAGACAAATAAACAAATAATAGTTGAAAAAAAAATACAAATGAGAATATTTGCTGAAGATGCCGGCGTCTAATATTTGAACAAGACGAGAGAACACTAAAAAATATACATTACATTTGCTCACAGTGTTTTATAAATTGAGGAGATTACCAGGAGTGACGATAGACGAACCTAACCTAACCTAACCTGACCTAACCTGACCGCTAAGATCAAAGTAGAAGGCAATAAGCTACTGAAAGGGAGAGAAATTTGAGAAGTCAGTTTCGGGAACAGTTATGGAGAGAGAGAGAGCAAATCCAAGAACAGAGGAATAACGGAGGAAACACAATGGGTCACTGAAACGAAGATAAAAGAAAATGAAAATTAGTGGAGCATCGTTCTTCTGGTGTTGGAGAGTCAGAAGAGAAAGCATTATCAAGAAGAATCACTTGGGAGTAATAGAATTAAAGGTTTCTTATGTAGCAGACACAAGTTTTACGCGTACAGATTAGTGTTAAATACGAATTTATTTTATGGATGTTTTAATTCTCGTAGTGGAAAAGAAACAAACTTAAAGTGAATGTATGTATGTATGTATGTATGTATGTATGTATGTATGTATGTATGTATGTATGTATGTATGTATGTATGTATTCAACAAAATCGTAAATTAAGAAAGTTTGTCAAAGAAGAAACGTTTGGAGACTTAGAGATGAGACATAAGGGACACAAAGTATGAAGAGAGAGATATGTGAGACAGAGAACATGAACAAAGGAGACATTTGAGACAGAAATAGAGAGACGTGAGAGACATACGTAGTGGGGGAATGCATAGGAGACATAGTGTGTGTAAGGGACGTGGCGAGACGGAGAGAGAGAGAGAGAGAGAGAGAGAGAGAGAGAGAGAGAGAGAGGTTACAGTACAATTCTTCTGGTTGCATAAATATAATAATATCTATAGAAACTCAAGTTGATAAAGATGAGTGTGTCGTTTGAGGCACTCGTGGAGGGTTGGGTGAGGGGAAGACCAAGCCGAAATAGACTTTTTTACCTTCTGTAGTGATCCTTGTCACCGTTTCTCTGTGATTAGTGACAGTAACTCCTCCAAATGTGTGGTTGAAGCGCATCAAGTGATAGGAACGATAAGTTTTTGACCAGTCGTGATACTAATGGCACTAATATCCTCTCTATCTGAGCACTGTGTGTGTGTGTGTGTGTGTGTGTGTGTGTGTGTGTGCGAGGAACAGGAAAAAAGACTTAAACTCGAGTGAGATTAACATTACATTAATCATAAGGGATAAAGACAGTGGTGCATATCTGATTCTCTCCTTAACCCATTTGACGACGATGATTTAACCCTTCAGGACTCAGAGGATTAAGTAAAATGATATGAATTCAATACCGTGGAGGAAAGTCGTGATCAGGTGAGGACACTAGACGTTTCATAGGGACGGGGAGGAAGCATCAACATAACAATCATCTCATGTCTGATAAGAGGCACACGAGGGCCAAGGAGCTTCTGGGACACTTGGTAATGAGAACAAGGAAGCACTCAAGCACCTCACGATTATACAGAGCAGCAGGAGAGGAATGCAAGATCACACAGGAAGCAAGAGAGTTCATGTCTTTCACACCAACTTAAATAGAATCCCTGAGTGTCGTGGAGAGGGAGCCGACAGTATGGTTGATTACACTAACTCATAATATTTCACAGAGGGAGTCATATATTCTACATAGACTCGTTTTAAGAATCAGGTTATAGGCTCATGTTTAGAATCACTAACAGGTCTCAATACCCACACATCATCTGAACATGTAAACCAGTTGCAGATCTTAATTTGTTTTGTTTTGGGGTCAGGCAAAAAACTAAAGGTATTTTGTCTATCCAGTGTAGAAGGTTGATGACCTCGCCTGGGCTGTGAGGCGGCTGGGAGAGTCGCCGTCATGAGCAACACTAAAATCTCCCCTAAAAATTTATATTGAGGTTATTGAAAATCTAATGAAGTTTATCTTTTATGAATGTAAATGATCAAAACTGAAGCTTTAGCAGAAATATGGTTAGTATGGTTAGGAAACGTATTGAAAATTTTATGAAATTATATAATGGTTGCACCTTATTTTAGAGGTTAACCGTCTCAGGGCCACCTTGGAGTAAATTTGTTTAAGGTGTAGAAGCTGACGCCACCACAACAACCACACCTTTAGTTACCGAGTTGTGTGACCCAGTGTCAACCCAAAAAGACCGGACGACTAGCCAACTGCACTGGCTTACCAATACCCCAGAACACAATCAATTATCCAGATTTCCAATTATTGGTGGGTAGACAGGCACATGACTTAAAGAAACTTGCCCATAGGTTCACTACCCGGTGAACGAATTCCCTTGTGAGTCCTGTGTATATCATTGACATACAGCGTACATATGTATAATCCTCTTACGTCCTATTGATTATGAAATTGAATATTTAATAATGCAACACTTACTATTATCGATGATTAGGTTCGGCTCAGCTAATGGAAAATGTCTTTGATGTGACTAATTGATATTAATGTGAATTAAAGGGGAGAATTATAATGCTGTCAACACCTCATTTACATTCATGAAATAATGGGGAGTCGTAGAAACGCCTGTTCACCAGTTACCTGTGTGCTTGATTGGTTTTCAGGCAGTTCATTAAAGGTTAGGTTAGGTTATTATAGTATGGTAAAACACCCATCGTCTATCCACCTGTATGCGTGTTATGGTTATATTAATATTAAATGATTCCGATAAACTTTACACTGAAAGCACGATGTACACGAGACACCGTAATGGACAACTGTAATATAGTTTAAGAGGGTAGAATTATATACTCGCAAGACCTCACAAGACTTTACAATAGGCCAATTATAGCTTGGTGAAGGAAGTAAAGAGGGTCTCCGCCAAGGACCTTCCACTGTGTTTCCATAAAGTTTGTCGAGTCCTCTGAGGTACTTTGCCGAGTTGTTGTTCAAGTCTTCGTCAGAGTTAAATTTTCATGGAGAGCCGTCTGTTGTACGTGTGTTTGTTCTAAGTCCAGCTCACTCCTAAACTTCCACAAAACACGGCAGCCAATATGTCAAGTGTTGCTCTGTGATTTTATAATTAATGTGTTGTTCTTCACTTGGAGAAACTACTGTTGTCGTATATTTAACGTAGAACTGAATTATGAGACCGAGTGATAATATTACTTGACACGATAATATGAATTGTGTAACCTCCTCTCCTCTTCGTCTCCTTACTTCACATTACCCCCCCCCCCTCCCCTCTCCCCCATAAAAGAAAACGAAAATGAAATATAGGAAAAAAAGAACAAACTCCTAAGATAAATATATGACCACAAAAAAAAGATGTAGCAAGATAGAGTCGAGAAACGGGAGAGAGAAAAACAGGAAAAAGTACAGTGGTTCACTATAGTCAATCATGAACATTACACGCCCAGTCCATTTGTGTTCCCCTGAAGTAAAGTGGCTGTCAACCTTAGTTATCCTCTCACCATCTCCGCCGCCACCACCTCAGATAACACACCTACGGCACATTTTGGGGGCTGCTTAAATGGGCCCACTGTTCTAATGGTCTTCTCAGTCTTGGTGTGCTCTAAAGTCTTAAGGGGTCCACAGTCTTAAAAGATCCCCAGTCCTAATGGGTCCTCTATCTTAAATGGATCCCAGGAATAACCTCTCTCCTTTGTTCCCTTTATGTTGCAGTCTTGACTATTCACACACCATTAATTATCCAGGTTACCCACATATCTCTATCACCTCAGAGAACTTGTATTCCCCCTTAATGTTTATCAAATTAATCACATCAACAGGGTCTCTCTAACACCTAACACCTTAAATACTAAATAAATTAATAATATGACCAGGATTTTTTTTTTTTTTTACTTAGCCCTTTTGAGTTCTGGGGGTTAAGTCGTCGTTCTTAAAGGAAGGTTCATTCACACTGCATCCATATACTTCAGGTACTAATATATTATAACCTATAAAAATGCGTAAAAAAATGGGTTAAAATCAGTCAATACACAAACAAAGAAATAAAGTAATCTACACACACACACACACACACACACACACACACACACACACACACACACACACACACACACACACACACACACACACACACACACACACAAAACCTTTTCCAGTGGCCACTCTTTCACAATCAACGGAAATTAAATGCTTTTTCACTAGCGTCAACTTATGAAACATGATGAACAACGTGTCCACTACTATGGGTAAACAATTAATGAAATACTCTCTCTAGTGATTCCCGTTGTGCTGTGTTTCACTCATCTGGACAAACCTGAATACTGTTCCCATTATGTCTGTTGTAGTTGAGAATATATATATATATATATAGATTTTTTCCCCCTGTGACATTCTTCATTATTTTAGGTGTAGGGAATAGATTATCTTATAAGTTTATTTTTTTTTTTTCAATTAAGTCAAGTCGTTTTTTTTTTCGAGGGAATAGGTAATCAAAAAGTTTAATTTGAGATGATCAGGTAAGACAATTACTTTAATTTTAAGGATGAACAATGTACTTAGTCTGATAGAAGATGATAATTTGCATGTGTTATTAAAGAAAAGTAATTAGTAGAGAAGATTCGTGGTTTTAAACATTAATTGTCACTGCTTATATCTCTAATATTAACGGGCTGTTTCATAATGTTCATTCTTCCTACTAAACATTACTATATCAAGTTTATGAATATTATTTGAACGTTTATCAATAATTTGTATTGGACTCCAAGTCTGTCTTTGCTTCGACCAGTATTGAAGATCATAAGGAATTAATAAAACAGGATTTAAACACGAAATTTACCTGATTGAATCATCCATTTACCGACAATCATAGAATGTTTAGATTAAATTGCCAGTAAAGCAGATTTTTATTCTATGTTCTGTCATTCTCAACATGAGACAGTGGACACTGTTTGTCTTACTGTTATCTAAAGTCGTACTCGCATTATATCCCCGAACACCCTCCTCATAGTGAAGGCTGTTCTCATAGCCTTATACCGACGCTCTACGTGAAAAGTCTACGGGAACAAATGGCCAAATCGGTTATTTCAGTCAGATCATCCTTTACTGACCTAAGCTGTATTGGAAACCAAAATGTTTCAAGTAACATTGTAAACTTTTTTTTATGTTTTCACTCGTTCACACGATAATATTCATAATCTACAGACAGTGAAGATTATGGTGACGGCTCGTACTGGAAGCTTTTTAATGCTAGGGGATTTCACGTTACGTAGCGACAGTGTGTACTAGCAGAGTGTGTGTGCGTGTGTGTGTGTGTGTGTGTGTGTGAGAAGCTTGGTGTCTTCTATAGGTAGTCTCTACTAGATTATTCAGTCAGGTAATTGTTCTTGTCAACTATAGTATGCAGGTTGTCGGTTCCCTAATTAGTAGTCAAGGTTCATTCTAGCCCTTTTGTGATGGTGACTATCCCTAACACATTTGACATTCAATAATACACACATGTAGGTCGGTCCAGTATACCTCAGCGAGTGAGAACCACCAAGGAGACGTGTATTTGGGAGAGGACTTACGTAGCACCGAGCTCGCCCAGGAACGTTCAATTTCCTACCATCTCCCTAGTGGCGACAGCGCGTTAGTGGCCCCTTGCATGGTAAGGTGGGGTGCATACTTGCTGGCAGGGAGAGATGTTGAGTGGCAAGGAGGAACACACATACACACACAGACGGGCTTATAGTCAAAGAAAATGACACAGACAGACAGACAGACAGACAGACAGACAGACAGCAAATGCAAATATGATAAAATAATATGATGTGTGTAAGGCAAAATGATAGAGAGCTCAAAACACACACACACACACACACACACACACACACACACACACACACACACACACACACACACACACACAGGCAGTTAGATAGACAAAGGAAAGTGAATTCGTTAATGAAAGAGGATAGGAGAAAGAGATGAAGTGAAACAGTGAGAAACACACACACACACACATACAGACATACAGACAGTGAGAGACTGACAGAATGAGAAAGAGAATTTCTCAACCCCTGTCCATGCTCTGTATCTCTCAACCCTGGATCGTGCTCTAAAAAACGGATTTCACCGAAATATTCTCTCTGATGTTTTTTTTTTTTTTCATCTTGCAGCGAGGAAAGATACATGTGTATACCTTTTGGTGGAATATGTAGATATTTGATCACGCGCGTCATGGTTAAAAGTGACTGTGCGTTGCTCTACGTGTCGTGTAATAGAGGCTTGTTACCTTGATCTCTTCCTTGATATAATACTGCTGGAATTCTTACCTTCACCTTGATATTTAGTTTGGGTGTCGATTGTGTAAGTCTTCTGATAGCTAGTTAAATATGACGTCAGTTGAAACATCATTGAAAACTTTTTTACCTTTATAAATAAATAAATAAATACTGAATCATCTAAAAGTGTTTGTGATGTGGATATTAGAAGTAATTTAATTTAAAATTCGTTGCATCATGTATTACAAACAAAATACATTTTTGCCTGAATTCCAGTTAGCATTGTACATTTACATAATGTCAATTTCATGTCTGGATAAATAGACTCACCGTAATGCAGTCTCTCTGTTTATAAGCTGATAGCATAACGGTCCCAAGGGATGAACACTTACGCTGACTAATATTTCATGGAGTCCACCACTAACTACACTCGTTTAGTATACACTACTTAGTTCAGATGGTCAGCGAGAAGATCTATTTATGGTAGTAATTCTCACAAGCGAGATATTCATTGTTTTACTCTCTGCCTGTGTTTCTAGTCAGTTTTGTGTCTGTTAACAACACCAATAATTATATGTCCAATTACTGTACGGGAGGCTGGAGAGATTCCTTACCAGTGACTTAAGTTATAAAACCATCGCAAACTTTCTATACAGTTTTATTATTAATAATATAATGGTTAAGTTATTATAAGGACGATGGTTTAAGGTTATGAGAGTGATGCCTTAACAGGGTGGCAGTTCAACACCTCAAGGATTATGCTTCAGTGACTTAAGTACCATAGTTTAATCCTTTAAGGATGATAGTTTAAACCATCGTTCTCCAAGAGTTAATGAGGGTTGCGTTTCACCTGGCCAACAAAGATAAGTTTGACATATTAAGTTTTCTTCATATTTTCCGATGCATCGGTGTTGGCAACAGTGCACTCTTATCAGGGTAAAGGCGCTGCTGTGATAGTTGATGTAAGGATGGTGCAGCCTCAAGGTTGGTGTAGGAGGAGGGAGTGGTGGGCCAAGTCAAGCCGCACGTCTGACTGCTTGATGATCATCGTCGCCTTATCTGGCTATAGGATGACGTTTATTATCTCACAACTCGGCGGAGATAGTGTGTGTGTGTGTGTGTGTGTGTGTGTGTGTGTGTGTGTGTGTGTGTGTGTGTGTAAGTTTTTATGGATTGGTATGTGTCTTTATTCTCTGTGTATGTATGAAGAGTATTTGTGTACATGTGTGTGAGTTTGAGTATAAGGTATAATATCGTGCTACATAATGGCATCTGTAATGGAATATAGTGTCACTAAAATCGATCGATTTTTCTAGATTTTACTCATATAATGAAGAACTAACCAAGGAAATATTCCCTAACATGTTCCAGCATATGACTACTTACATATCTATAGATGCTGTAAAATGACTTAGTTCAGTACACTATGGGAAGGTGCAATTCATCATTCAGTATAGCATCAATACCACCAGATGAAAAATAAGTAATGTAAATGAATTTGAAGAAGTTTTTCCCCCCTTAGATGGATTCTGGGGAGGACCTGCAACCATTTTACACTTCAAAGAAGATTTAGGTCAGAAAGTGAGGATTCTGCCGTGACAGCTACAGCGGCGTCATATTGAACTCGATAGACAAACTGTAAACAATTTCCCTCGGTCACTCTGCAAAAACTGGAGGGGTGAGAGAGTAGGTCGCTGTGCTGGAAGCTGTTGGTAGGGCTCCACTACATGAAAGAGAGGGTATATGGAAGGTGTAGTTGGAGGGCTTTGGTTACCGCCTCTCTCTCCCAACCAAGTTAACAGCCTTTCTGAAAGACTAAAGGGAGATTGTCAGCTTAAGCTCTCAATGTATATGATGTTGCTTCACAAACTATAAAAGGATCCTGATTCGGACGAGATTTGGTTTCAACAGAGGCAGTAACACAGAAAATGGCTCTCATGACAGTCTCCCTGGCAACGATTCGATAGAGGATGTTGTCACGGGCAATAAACTTAATTCTGCCATTCTTCTTTCTTAGGGCAAAGACGGACGCCCGAGAGAAGCGGGGACTGATTGCTTTAGGAATCTGTCCAGAAATGCAGTTACTGACGAATTTAGTATTACCTTATAAGAGTCACATGAGGCCAAGATTTTATTTATTACTTTTTATTTGTGTTGTGTTGTGTTGTAGAGCTGAATGAGAATTAAATAATGTTTTTTTTCTTGGATTATGTACAGCATAAGTGTACTATAAATAGGAGTTTTCCCATTCGACAGGAGCGCCAGGAGACATTATCCCAACCACAAATTTCTAATCTTAAATCACAGTTTTAATACAAACGCATCTACTGCTGCCTAAGGAGGACCAGTACTGTACTCTGTGTCTGTCACTGGTATAACACCACTTTTAATAAAAAAGATCTTATTTTCTGATACCAACTGATGATTCAATACTTTCGGTTCACGATAGTTTACGACAGCCCCTGGGGCCACGTCATGAGTCCTCGCGTGTATGGCTTCGTGATTTCCTTGCAATTGAATTTCCGTAGTTAAAGAGGAAACTTGTGGTACGAACTGTTAGTGGATTCGTTCTCTGAATAATAGATTCATCGTTGTCAATAAACTGAGGAACAATTGTTTGTAAAGTGAACACATTACATACGAGAGCTTGAGATGTGTCGCCATTTTCCGGAACACGTTGGTTAAAACTGGTAATGATGGAAATATTCTCAGAGTTACCTTCCACATTTTGTGTTTTGGGTAGCTGAGAATTAGGTGTTACTTGGAAGTTACTGTAAAGGAATCCATGATGTATGATCTTAGTTTAATGGAGGAGTTCTATTAGGGTGTAAACTTTGGTAAACTCATTTAATTCATTTGATTTTAAATGAAACTATGAATTTAACAATTGGTGTGGGTGTGGCCCAACAGACCTTGTTAGTGAGTCATGGGTTAGGTATCCTTAACTAACCTTCTTTCTAGATCTATTTATTTATTGGCTGAGTCTCGTAGGACTGCTTATGGTGAGTGTGGTGCTCTGGGGGGGTTAGCCTCGATATAGTTGCCTGATGAAATTGAAGTTTGATAGAGGGAGGGAGAGTGTTTACATTAAGTTATGTGTGGAAGTACCCGACTGGGTTCTTGACAGGCGACATCCTCGAAGACGAACAATGGTTGTCTGAACGATTCCTTTGGTAGTGAGAGTACATACTACTTTTTTTTAGTTATTTGGTATGGTACTGAAGGTGGTATTGACACATTGTGTGTGTATATATATATATATATATATATATATATATATATATATATATATGCGCATGAGATAAAGGGAGAGTCATCCAGTTCCACACGTGCCCTAGCCTTCATCTCGCCTTGCCATCATCCCCCTCCCTTCCTCTCTATTTATAATCCTGATCCCTCTGCTATAAATCCTCCCTGGCCCCGTCGCTTGGCTGCCCCGCGATGATAATGGCCGGGACCTCCGTTTTCTCTTCTGTTTCCGCCAGTGGAGCGTGAACCTGATTAGCTGGCTATTTATAGAAGCGGGAGCATGATTGGCGACCCTGATAGGCAAGTGTAGACAATTAGCGGCCTATCAGGATTTCACCAGTCGATGTGTGTGTGTATGCTGGAGAAACATGTCTTCACGGACCGCCGCCAAGCTCTGACCGTAGGAGAGCATCGGTGTTTGTGATACGTTCATCTCTATACAAAGCGACATGTGTAATGGTGTGTGATAGTTCTCAATGATGGTGAGAATTACCCAATATTTACTATTTTAATTTATATTCCTTACTTTTTTATGGTTTCATATTCGTTTATTATATTTTCTTTATTAAAAGCGTTCATCAGTTCTGACTATTAAATGATACTGAACTAAACTCACTTTGGATGCTCATAATTTCTCTACCTCGCTCATGCTTATCCGGAGCACTACACATACACACACACACACACACACACACACACACACACACACACGACGTGCGAGACAGGGAAGCCTCCTATACAAGGCTGAAGAGTTTAACACACGGGGTCACTCACACAGTATATACGTCTCTACTAGTTAAATAAATATATTCCTCTCTGTGTCCATCTGTCTCTTGCATGTAGTATTTTTTGTACTCATAAAGCAGAGTAAACACGCCCGGCATATTAACGTTTCTATTCCTATGAACCTACATCCAGTAATAAAAAGAATACCGTGAACCTTTTCAGCACGACGATTCTCCACCAAACAATTCAAAGCGAAAAATTCTTTTGTTGAATCCCATTTAAATGCGCATATTTGTGCGCTGAAAGCGTTTCACGATAATATTCAGCGTATATGTGCAGCCAGCAGAATTTTCTCATTTATGAAATTTAATCTTTTAATTGTTAGATCTTTTCTAGCAAATTAAAAAAAAAGTAACATGAATACAAATATGCATTAAGCATATACTCATTACTTAAGGGCGAGTCTCTTTATATTTTAACATATGTTGACAAGTAAATCCCTGAAAAGCAACAGTAATATAACATGAACACAATATATATATATATATATATATATATATATATATATATATATATATATATATATATATATATATATATATATATATATATATATATATATATATATATATATGTGTGTGTGTGTGTGTGTGTGTGTGTAATGTATTGTTGTTTTTCCACGTGTCGGGGCAGCGCTGCCCAGTAAAAATGATGTAACACAATTGAGTTTTGTCAGTTTACTACTTTAGCTCAGATATCACAACTTTTGTTGATTTTGTATTACATTTACCCACACACACACACACACACACACACACACACACACACACACACACACACACACACATGTACAGACGCTGTAACACAAAACAATTTCCCCGACTCAATAGTAATGGTGTGCCGTTAACCGGGTTTATGTTAGTAAATGTTTCATCAGCTATGGAATTATTCCTCTTTACTCGTTTCGTATGATGAGGGAGAAAAACTACGACTCATAATTCTAAAATAGTTGTATATTTGTATTTTAAGTACGAAAGGGCGGGCATCAAGGTACTGGTGAAACGATGAAGGACTTACACTGGAGAGCCACAGGTAATGTTGGCCCGTGTGGTGGAGCAGTGATTAGGTGTGGTAGGTTACATACAAAGACATACAAGTGGTAGTTAATATTCAAGGGAAAGTTTTTAGCTGGAATTTATTAAGAGAAAGGTGGATATAGTTCAATCGTCCATGAGGAAAATGGGAGAGGCTTGAGAGCAGTTTCGGATAGTTGATGAAAGACATACCGAGTACATTTTGAGTACATTAATGAGTGATTATTGTGATGAAAATATAGATTAAATATATACATTTTCGTTGATGATAATAACTTAATGTAAGAAAAAATGGATATATATTGTGTATGATATTGGTTGGGTAATTAGAGCCAGTTGACTGAGAAAGTGATCAGTCGCTGTTACACACAATAAGTAATTCAGTAACAGGTTGCTTTATGAGTTCTTGATACCAATAGTCTCGAATAGAAAAGGAAGCAGAGTGGTGGGGATTGTAGTCATCAAGTCCTTTATCTTGTCTTCTTGTTTATTATCCCCAGCGGTATTTGGTTCACAAGTTTTACAGTAAATTAGTCGAGTGTGTGTTTTATCATTGAAGCACAACATAACAGAATTCACATGTATACAAGTCCCGGTGTATTATAATATCTTTTACGACTATGTATACGAAATATACCGCAGCTTGCTCGGCAATTTCCCCCGACTTTTGTTTCCCTGTTTATTAATTTCAAAAGTTTCCTTATCGTTGGAACCTGCAGTAATTCAACCAATACCTAGACACTTTTATCTCCTTGCGATTTTTCCAGGTTATTTATCATTTGTTATTATCTCAAATTATTATCTCTCCTGCTGCCACATAATGAAATAATTATTCAATGGTTCAGTAATGTCAACATCTCGATATAATTCCTATACTTCGTCCGGTTTTAATGACTAAACTAACTTTTTTTTCTTCTTCAGCTTCAACGGTGTAATGTTGCAATATTTTCTGTCTCCTGTTGCAAAATACTGATGAGACAAGGTAACACTAGTTGGTGATGGTGTGGCCTATTCAATATGCCGATGAACCTGATAAGTTTAAGAATTTTACGGTTTCAATTTTGGTAAAGAACAGGAGAATGTAAGGAATTTCCGATCAACAACGTCTGTGTAATAGGACGCGATATGTACTTAAATTATCATCAGGAAAAATTTTGTTACACTATATTTCAAAGACCAAAGAGGGTGATGCTTCCCTTTCCAAAAAAAAATAAAGCACAGTGCTCAAGTAATGTCATGGGAAATTTGGAGGTTTATAAGAACAGTTTAAAGGTGGTAGCCACGAGGTGTGAGAGAAAATGTTAGTGCATTGATAATAATTCAGGTGATACATACGTGGCTATATACACCGACTATGTAGTGTAGTATTGTGACAGGAGTGACTCACTAATATGCACTAGGGTTTAATGTCATATATTCATATTAATAATACAATATTAAAATCCTATTATGAAACTTTTAATTAATATTTCTATTATTTACACTGGAGGACATTAACACTTCACGCAGGTAAATTAATCTCAGTGCCAGGTATGAGCTGAGGAAGGTTGTTGGTCTCTGAGTCACACCTGTACCCCGTAAACGCTGTTCTGCACTACACGAATCCCTTAAAAACGACATTTTACTGTAAATAGAATAATATTTTTAACATGATTCTATCTAAATGATAAAAGTCAGAGAAAGATCGTGCGATACAGTGCAATAAAAAGGGAGTTAGTGCTTCAGCAGAAAGGAAAACTAATGCATTTGCAATGGCTTCTATCGACAGCTGGAAAAATATTGACCTTCCCCCACTGAATATATGTTCCTATGAATGAACAACGTTTGTTTACGGAATTCTTTGTTTACTTTGGGAAGAGTTTAGATTTAATTATAATGTTTATGTCCTGGACTCTATTAAAAAAACCCTTAAAGTCACTAATCGGCGGAAAAATAAATATGGATACTATTGAAAACCTATATGCAGATATTACCTTACCGACCCAAATCATTCTGTGTTAATTTCATTGCGGGGAATATCATCAAGAGAAGGATTATATGCTTGGAGGTAAAGAGAAAACAGAGAGATAATGTACTACTTCCCACCTTGACCTACCTGTATAGCAACGGGAAAGGTGACACTAACATGGAAGAGGATGTAAATGAGTGAATGGTGGAATGGGCTAAAAAGACATACTGAGATGGTGCCTAGTGCCATCATTATGTATTTTGTAGAGGAATGTATGAAGGTATGGTTAATGAAGCGACTGTAATATGTATTAGTTATGTGTTAAACGTGAATTTTTTAAGAACATATATAAATAAAGATATATCTAGGCTTGTATACACATTCACACAATAGACACAAGTTGAAATCACACACACACACACACACACACACACACACACACACACACACGCACAGTTTTGATGTACACAAACACATATACTATAGAAACACAAACTTACATTCACTCAAACATTCAATACACATTCACTTTCAATGTTCATACACAGACAACAGTCACATCCCATCGAACACAATACATTTCCAAAACAAATTATATCTTTTAATTAGACACTGAGAGAACAGGAAAGTCGGCGCTTCTCACCCTGTCAGGGAACACCTAACACAGACTTGCCCCTGTAAGTGTTTCCATTGTACCTGCTATTGTCAGAGTCCAGTAATAGAGCCCCCCCTGTGTATCTCATCCTCCCTCACCAGCTAGAATAATGGAAGCTGTACAAACTCGAAATGAGATAACACTGCAAACTGCTGCACCAAGACGGCTGTGAATGCTGTCAATCCCATAACAGGAATTAAAGCGCCCTTCCCAGAGTCCACCTCTATTCTAGTTCCATCGACGCTCTGTAATACTACCAGAGGAGATGCCTCAGCAACTGTCGATAATTAAGTCCAGGAGGAGGTTGGTTGCCTTGTCTTGGGGCCAGGACTTGCCGGGCCGACACACCACCAGAATACTAAGCAAGGAATAGGGTTGACGGTGAGAGAGAGAGAGAGGAAGTGAGTAAGGAACGCCCTGAAGTATACTTTGTTATGTACTTGATGATTTATGTTGATATAAAGTTATTCATTGCAAATATAAAAGAGGTAAAAAAGAAAACATAGCATTCAGGGAAGCAATGATTACCTTCATGACCTTGATGAGGTGACATGCTGAGGTCAGAGTCAAGTCATAACGTATATGCTCATTTAAAGTCCCACACGGTAGTAGCCATAACCTGTGACGGACGGAAGGATAAACGGACAACAAATACACAACATGCGAATGATAAATAGTGGAAATAAAAGACATTGAGGCATAATAGTGTACTGTATAATGTTTAATACCAGTAAAAGATATATTTTACTTTGAATTTATAACAAATCTAATTCGTAAACAAACATTATGAATACAAGAAGTAAAGCCTTAATGATAGAGTGGAGGGCGGCGCAGAAGGGAGCGAGGAGAGAGTAATAACAGCTGGAGGAAGAGACTTGTTGAGAGGTAGTCAGGCCAGCTGCCCAGATGTCCATTAATATTTAACTACAACCCGGAATGTATATCACTCGCTTCCAAAAACCCCCAAAACAATCTAGCTTTTCTTTGATTTTTTTTATTATTGTTGAGGACCTGAAATAATCACTTGACAGAATGAAATGACCGATCAAGGTTAGAAAAGGTTAAATAAACATCACAGGGAAACAAAACGTTGATCCCTTATTGAGAATATATGACATCTCGTGTTGATGATGAGCAGCTGTGGGATCTGGAGCAGTGTGTCCCCCCCCCCCCATCCTTCACCACCGTCACCCATACTTTTCTACCCCCCTTCATATGCACATTCCTTCACCTCATATTAGTACGTCACCTCTCGTTTCCTTGTACACATTCACATTACACACACACACACACACACACACACACACACACACACACACACACACACACACACACACACACACACACACACACACACACACTCTAAGTAAGGAGCGTGAGTGTAGTGCTTCTGGGTGTGTGTTGTGTAATGTTTCTACCGGACAGAGAACGTATTCAGAGCCGGACTTATAGTCCTAAATTCATTTTCAGCTTATGTCATGCATGAAATTATCTTTATTCATGAGCTTTGTCCAGAGTGCCTCTCTCTCTCTCTCTCTCTCTCGTTTTAGTCATCACACCTGAATAAAACGGTAAAGCTGCAGAAATTATTAAGAATACTAGAACAAAAGTGTTTACAAGCATCCTTGCTGAGGTCTCTGTGTATACCGTAAGGCAACTCAATAAAAAAAATATCCCCATTTTTCTTCAGCCTAATAACAGTGTTTCATCAGGTGTGTTGAAGACCATTTTCTTTTCAATGTAATGAAGTTCTTTAATTATTGGGCTCTTTAACCTTCATTTCTCTGTTTATGAATATTTCCCACGTTGAATCGCGGGCTAAAATTCCCCTATACGAAATATGACTCTAAGCTACGGGGGAGTCCTCTATGGGGCTTTACTCTACGGGGCTCTACTCTACGGGGCTCTACTCTACGGAGCTCTTCTCTACGGGGCTCTACACTACGGGGCTCTACACACGGGAATACACTAAGGGGCTCTACTCTGTGGGGCACTACACTAAGTGGCTCTTCATCACACTTCTTCCGTAGGACAAATGTGTTTTTCTTAAATCTTTTCAGGCACTTTGATCTTCCTAGAAGCTCACAGGAGTTTCATAATGGGGAAGATCCCACTAAAAAATGCCGATTATGGGGCCATTTTTATTTACTTGAGTCTCCATAAAGAGCATCAGCCCCGAGTGAGGTATTTGGGGAAATGTAACATCATGCCATTTGGATTGATGTCAGCGACAATAATATTTAAGAGAATAATGTCTTAGTTATATGGGATAGACTATGCTGTAACTATTGATCATTTATAGATCCAAACTACGACCTTGTTTGACTTGAGGTGAACGCATGCAAGTGGTATTGGATATAGTTTGAGAGGGCGAGATGCAGAGAATACACAATAAATGTTTGCCTGACTGTGCTTGTGGATGGTCGCAGTGGACACGGAACTTTTACGTCTGTCAGAACAATTCACAACAAACTTCCCGATAAACTTCTTCAATCGGTATATTTTATTTCGTAAAATATGAGGAATTTTACACAATTTGTCCACTAAGGCGAGTAAAAGTGTTTAGTTGTCCTTAAAATCATAAATGTTACTAATTACTAGATAAGAGAAAACAATTAATTATACTAAATAGCGAAATTATCTACCCCCTTCAACGATAATGGGTAGCAATTTATTTACCCTTTAATAGATACTACTTAGCGAAAACAACTACCTTTAAATGGTAATATATGTTCTGTGTGTGTGTGTGTGTGTGTGTGTGTGTGTGTGTGTGTGTGTGTGTGTGTGTGTGTGTGTGTGTGTGTGTGTGTGTGCACTCAGCAAGGTCCATAAACCACTTTCTGCCTCTGTTATTTCTGTATTTTTTCCATTTTTCTTTCTTGTGTATCCACCACCTATGCCTCCTGTTTCTTCCCCACCTTTTTCTCTTCAGTTTCATTCCTCACTGCTCACTCTGCTCTTTCCTTTTTTCTTTTTCAATTCCACCCTTTATATTTCTTCTTTTCTCCGTCCCTTTCTTCTTTCCCATCCCTCCTGCCTCACTTTCCCTCCCTACTCTCCCACATCCCTCGCTTTCCCTCTCACCTTTTCAACCCACCCACCCTCCCTCCCACTTCTCGCCTTTCCTCACACCTCCTCTCCCACCTCCTCCTCCCTCTCCCGCTTTCTCCTAGCCCAGACCCTAAACCAACTTCACGGTAGAGGGAACTTTATTTCTCTCACTTTTATCTTCAGGTGATCATCAAAAACGACACACGTTCTTTCATGATCATTCACAGTCTTATCCTGCTGAACATTCTCTAAAGCAGGATAGTGTAGAAAATAGAAGGCCAAACATTCACACATTCTTTCATGTTATTTTCTTCTTGTCTAATATGAGAGCTGTAATCATATTTGAGAACACATACACACCTACCAAAATAAATAATAAAACATGCATTAGTACACGCCAATCTCTCTCTCGTCTCGCCATATATAAAAAGGGAGAAGAAAATATCTGGCGGGGGGGGGGAGGGATATCACCATCATAAATCTGGCCAAAAAACTAGTGCGCAAGGATGTAAACGGTGCGGCATTAAAACAAGGTGCACGGGGCTCATCTAGACCAGAATCGTATTTCCGGGGAGCATTGGGTCGTGGTAAGAGTGCTTAGCGAGGCCGGATAAAGCGACCTTCACACACGCAATAACACTTCAACACACCCACACTCTCTCACACTCTTTGTTTTTATCCTCTCATCTCTCACTATACCTGCCTCTCTGTCTCTTGTGGGTTTGTGGGGGTTTTTTGTGGGGCTTTACTTTAATTTACTTTCTTTATTCAGTTCTCTTCAGTCCTTCTTTCTGTGTTTGTTTTAATTTCTAGTACTCTCTCTCTCTCTCTCTCTCTCTCTCTCTCTCTCTCAGGGTCGTTTTATCTCGGCCATATCAAGAAATTGTACCTGCCTTTTATCCTTGGGAATATTATTCTTGTTATTACTACTCTCCTTCTTACTGAAACTGTCACCACTTACACGGGAAGCTTTGCCTACAGACTGTTCCTCTCTCTGAAGGGAAAAGTTCATCATTGTGTTGGAAGTTTATGGCTGGAAATGATTTAGTGGTTTTGTAAGGGAGAAAAATTACCAATTGATATCTAACATAGACGTATTGAGGCTGTATTTTAGGTGTTGTTTCGTCAAAGTCACTATTGTTGAAGAAATTGTTTGAGGAATTGGCTCACAATTTTAAGAAGTTTTGTCTTCCAGCGAACTGTTGGAAATTTTTTAATAATCATCATGTCATTCCCATAAAGGAAAGGAGATCAATTCTTCCTTTCCAGAATACCCGAAGCCTTTGTCTTCACTATATCTAATGTTAACGATAGTTTGTTTCTACACAGAGGAAGATGTAAAGTAGTTAATGTATCAAACTATCAGTACCTGTTAGCTCACATGATCACATTAACTCTCTCAATTTTGGAGACTAGTTAACTGACTATCTGTTTTTCGATGGCTGGGTGTCTTCGCGGAGTCTCGTTTTTTTGGAGTTTTACATTCACGGTGTCTCTGTTGTTCACTGTCTCCCTCCCACCAGCTGGTTATCTCGCCTCAAAGTTGAGATAGTTAGAGAGGATAATGTTGTTCCCTCCTGCTGGTGAGGACGACAAACGCGGCCACTGCCCTTTCCTGGCCCCCATCAGGAGCGTGGCTGCGGGTCCCCGGGCTCACTACAGCAACAGTTCACGTCAGCTGCCGCCTCCATGTTGGCCTTGGAGACCCACCAAGACTCACTCAGACGAGTATTAGCATGGTGACTGCTCCCTCCTGCACCTCCTTTAGCTGCGGGCGGCTGACCCTCCGTAGTAGTGCAATAACAGTTAATGTCAGCTGCTGGACGCCGTCATCGACTCCGGGGAATATTAGCGAGGTGATGACCCTCTCTGGCCCAGGACCTGACACCACTTGCCACGGTATGGACAACAAGGCCGGAATTCCTGATGCCATTCTTTTATATATATATATATATATATATATATATATATATATATATATATATATATATATATATATATATATATAACACAGATTGTTATACTGCGAGACAAAACAACCAATAGAGAAGACTTACAAACCTACAGACAGGAGAACTTTCAACCAGTACAGTAAAAAGTGTGCATAAAAATACTTAAAACCAAACTTAAAACAAAACTGTCATTATACTAAGGTTAGGTTTGGTCAGGTCAGGTTAAGTTAGGTTAGACTATTTGCTTATAAGCTAAATGTAGTTTCAATCAGTATTCCGCCTAATAATGTTCTAAGGTATATAGATATTTAAGACTACGTTAACATCATCTCAACAACCATCTACGGCAGCTTAGCGTTCATTAATTGAGGCTTAGGGTAGTGGTATCCAATGAAGAAGATCATGATGATAATATAGTCCAGTACTGACACAGGGGAGCCTCACCATAACATATTATGTGTGAGACGCATTACTCCCAGTGTCCAGTGTCATAATTGAGTACACGGTCGGTTGAAGATGATGAAGAATAAAAGGCACGGAGGTAAGTGAAGGAAATATATGTTAATTGGACAGAGATGGGAAGGACGATGGGTGAATATTAAACAGGTAAATACAGTACAAACAAAGTACCTGTCGAACAAATGGGCGAGGACTTTGACAGTAAATTAAAGCAGAAGTAATTGTAGTGGACGGGGCTCGTACGTAATGCATTGTTTGTTTACATTACCGAATCCAATCATCCCAACGACTGGATTGAAGCCTATAGAATAGCCTCATGCAAATCGAGTGTTCAGGGAATATTATTAGACGAAATGTATCAATGAATCAGAGGGTCATTCTCAGGTCTAGGGGATTAGGGGCTAGCAGCTAGGGCCCTTCACTCTTATCTGCTTTAGATCTGTCTTTACCAATCCTCTAAGATTTTGTACAGTTTTAGGGACTTAGCTTAGAAATATCACTCGTTCATTCTATCCCATTTCATTTCCTGTCTTCAGTTTTTTATCCATTAGTTTTTATCATTTTCTATCTAGGATCTTCTCTCACCACTCCTACCTCTATCTAGGATCTTCTCTCACCACTCCTACCTCTATCTAGGATCTTCTCTCACCACTCCTACCTCTATCTAGGATCTTCTCTCACCACTCCTACATCTACCCAGAATCCATACTTTTGCCTCTCTTTTAGTAGGTACTTGAAGCCTCTATCTTCCATGATGTCTTCGGTATGGGAGTCTGGACATGTGAGAACCCCAATAAAACATAGCCTTATCGCCTACACCCAGCGTATTCCCCGACGTAAAACTGAAGAAAAAAAAACTAAGACTTCCAAGGGCGTAACTAAGCTCTTTATCAAGGAAAAATTTTGATCCCATCTTGAACCTTATATGGTCTCTGTAGGGGCGTATATAATCCCAGCCGTCAACCTCTCAATAACCTAGAACAATTATGTGTGAGGAATGGGAAGGCGAGTTTATTTCATTACGTGTGTTGAGCTTCCAGACCAGACGAGAGAATTCCCTTTCTTTTGGTTAGGCTTCTCACACGTTCCTCGTCAACAGAAACAATTACTTCCTTCCCTATCTCCTTTGAAGCTGTAGTTGTTTTCCCTAAGTTATAACACCTGATTGATCTACACGGTGGAAAAGACCAGCTGTTTGATTTGATTTGTGAATAAGTTGTGAAAATCAATTTATCCAAGTTACGTTTTATGTTTTGAGATTAGAAATTTTTCTCACAAGCATTCAAAGGAGTTATGCATTTTAATTAACGAAATTAACTTGGACCGTCTTTCCATTGCATTATATAAATATTAAGAAAAAACATGAACGCCGGAGTGTTTTATTTTTCGTTTGTTTTGTTTGGCTGTGTTTGGTGTATACATGAACCTGTTTACCATAAATCTTTCTCCTAATTATTTTCCAAATCCTTTCTACGTGGCTGAGTAGAATAATTATACAACCATCTGTTACCAAAAGTTTATATTCATGTGCCACTGAAATTTATCAGCATTGTTAATAAGCGCCAAATGTCCTTTGTCCAGGAGGATATATACGTTTCACCATTTTTTTTTCATAATTCTTGTACGCAGCAGCCATCTCAATTTACGGAGTAATTACATATATACTGTTATGCTCTATACACTAATAATTTAAAGTATTATGTAATTATTTAAGGTCAATGAAGCTTGAAGGGTTATTGAACCGATTAATTACGGTATATATCATTATTTTGTATAATTTCTCATCACCAAGAAAATTTGATGTGTTGAAAATTCTACTCAGAGGTAATTCACTTTACTCCGTCAAGATAAAGTGTAAAACTCCCGTAATTGGCTTAAGGTTGTTGATACTCATACACTCTCATAAGTGAGGATTTTTGTTCCCTTAGTCAAGCTTCGCTAAACCTTCTTGGGGATTTTTATTTTGCTTTAAAAATCTTAGTTGGTTTAATAGTTTTATTTATGAAAGTCTAAACATCTTGGTAGAGTCATGTCTAATTTTAATACCTTAGCACCTGTGATAAAAGACATGCTGACTGACAAGACTAAAGCAGTTGGCTGGAAATATTATTCACCTAAATCTTGGCCTTATTTCCAAGCTCACTTTACGAGAAAAAAAAAATAATATGACATCAAAAGGTTACACGATATGATGGCAATTATTTTCGTAATTTCATATCACTGTTGTATACGAGTTAATAAAAATGGTAGTAATGTTTGGGTTTCGACATGAAAAGAATTAGGAATATAGTGTTACATATTACTAATCAGAAAATGAAAGTTTTATATTACATACATACATACATACATACATACACAGGTTGTGGTTGTGTTAACGTATGGAATTTCTGGGCCCTTCCCTTGATTCATTGTGGATTTTTATTCTCATTCTCACTCCTTGACATTGATATTTGACTTACTTTTGTTACTAGAACATTACGTATCAGAATACTTATTAATTATGTATTTTTTCAGTATATATATTTCTTTTCTCTATGATCTATATTTTAGTTATAATTTTTATTTACATATGACTGGTTTAATGGTGTTGTGTTTATTATAGATGTACAGCAATTCTCACACCACTCATATAAGAGCTTATATAGACGGCTATTTTGTACAGTTAAATAGATGTGAAAAATTAGCTTCCAAGTTTCCTCCTCAAATGTGAAATATATTAATATCATATTAAACTATTAATATAACTTCATTTCTACCTTTCTCTCGGTGGGGAGGAGTTCATATGATGGTGAATAATTTAAGTTTGTTGTCTAAATTTGGAGAAACAAATTATAATAACTCATGAATGTATATTATACATACGACACACAAAAGATGTCGAGATGTTTGTTTCCTCTGGTAAATAATTCACTTAAGCCAAGTCTTAATTAAGGTTTGGCATGAAGGTGGAAACTTTCTTCACAACATTTAAAATTAGTTAGCACTGAGGATAACTTTGTATTGAGCTTCTACAGTAAAGTTTACAATTTATGTTAAGGATCTGGCGTATGATGATGATGATGATGATGATGATGATGATGATGATGATGATGATGCCATGACTAGTTTCATTCCTGTTGTAATTTTCAGAATCAGAATTTTATTTATATATTTTTAACTCTCTGAACTTACTGTTGACAAATCAAAATAGTCTTCCAATATCTCCCTTTCTTATCCACTTCCCACCATAAGACTTGAGTAAACTCTTAAGAAACTAAACATATCATACCATGGTGGACAGGTACCGGCACCTTCGACGACCTACAGCACGAGGCAGGTTGGCAAGTACTCTCTCTCTCTCTCTCTCTCTCTCTCTCTCTCTCTCTCTCTCTCTCTCTCTCTCTCTCTCTCTCTCTCTCTCACGCTGGGTTATCTCCTTCAAGCAGTACGACTTGACTTAAAGGGATGAACTCGTATACAATACATCAATTCCCGATAGAAAAAAATAATGACTGATTATACATATAGAAGTAGAGACATTAATACCTTAGATAATGAAGGATCAGTCTTTGTTCGTGACCAGGTGTTGCCTAATGTAACTTGCAATTATCACCTGTTTTTATTAGGTGTGTGTGTGTGTGTGTGTGTGTGTGTGTGTGTGTGTGTGTGTGTGTGTGTGTGTGTGTGTGTGTGTGTGTGTGTGTGTGTGTGTGTGTGTGTGTGTGTGTGTGTGTGTGTGTGTGTGTGTTAGCAGTGTAGGGCTTGTTATGAATGCGTACTAACCAAAACCCTGAATAGACGAGTCTTGCATAGAATGATCTCCAAATTAATTCTTAGATGTTTATTAGAACGTATTTGATCTTCAGTGTCAGTGGTTGACTTACTTGATTAAAGGTATAGAACACCATGCATGCCTTTGATGTTCCGGTGTATACGTATATTATGGAGCCCTCTTCGTGCCTGGCAGCCCACAGGTTTAATCTATGCAGGCAAATGTGTCACCAATCCCATCATGACGTGGCGCTCATTAGGACGACTGTGTAATCATTACGGTGGGTCGTGTTGAAGTAGGTGGGGAAAGACCTCCTCCTGATGAGCACCATTATGTTGAGATTCTAAACACTGCTGACGGTACAGAGGATTGCATTATGCTGCCATAGATAAATGCTATACAGGTTATTCAAGGGTTTTAATGGTGATGACTTCCTTAACGTGGATCGATGTTGATCATTAAATTCATGAGCGGTGGGGGAAGGGGTCGGGGGGGAGGGAGGAATCTGCTCATTGGCAACGACGGAAGGCCTCGTCTCTCACCAGTCTGGGCACGCCTTCCTCTGCTTATGGTCTTACCCATGATTCTTCCACGGATTTCGATAGTTAGGGTACGAAGTTTCCACTTTAAGCATATTTATCAAGAAGATGCTCGGGTTTTTCCTCCAGTCTGATAAACTTGCCTCACATCATGCTCAGTGATGTTAAAATGCAATACATGCAAGTTTCTCTTCTGCATAATTCATCGACTCATGTTTTCCTGTAAGAAAGATGTTCCTGGGAAGGATTAATTCAACGTGAAATATGTTTGCGGTTTACTTTTAAATGCACAACTTCATACTCTGAGGCGGTAGGTTTTTATATCACCAGTTCATCTAATTTTGTCCTTACATTAAAGTTATTCAAAGAAATAATGAACGTTTTAGCAATTTATTATGTAAACATTTTTGAGGAATAACAAATGAACATAAACAAACCAGCAAGAGAAGTGAGTCACACTTAAGTATTCAAGACTTTTAAAAATATTGAGTTTGGCTCCCATGTGCCAGCGATAATACGAGTTCATTGGACATTAGAAGTAGGTTATTAAGCCTCACTCATGGTACAGTCGTGAGGGACAATTAATTTCTCGAGAGCTGACTGCCAAAAGAAACACCCACTGGCACCACTGCTCCGCGAATTTTTACCTGGTAAATGAGAGTCGAGTTATTGAAGGTTTTCCATGGAGATTTTCTTCGCTTGTAACATTATGACTTGCCATTTGCACTTGGAAATATGTGCTTGTTAGTGAAGTATTGTGTTGACATTGATGAAGTGTGTTTTGGTCTCGACTTTACAGCAGAGTTGAATACTAACTTTTTGCAAATGATTTCTAAGTTTCTCTCTCTTGTATGTTGCATATTAATTAAGGTGGGGATTTTTTTTATCCTAAAACTTAACTCACGACATAAATGTTTGGACGGATTATGTAATGCAGGGAGGAAAAAAATTCACCCAGTATGTGTAGTTAACATCCGATTGTTTATGATTTTATTAATTGAGTGACAAGTGAGTTCATTGACTATCTTGACCCATAACTACTGAGACATAAATTTATGACACTGGTTATATTATATTATGTCAGATTGGTGTCACACGCTATAAACTTGTACTCATATTAATGGGAAAAAGTATTCTTGCAAGACACTGTAATGACATCCCTTGGTGCAGCACTACTTACACTCAGGTCCTGTTGTCGCTCGTATTATTGTACTGAAAGTAATTCAAAGAAAATGTCATTGTGCTTCGTTGACGATAATCACAAATGTGTAACTAAAGACCAGGTAAATAGGTTTTCTGTCTGTTATAGAAATTGAGGGAAGTAACTTGAGTTTTTTCTCTTGATCTTAAAGTAGTAAAATAGATTCATAACCTCTGAATTTTTAATTTAAAGACTTTAAAGTTTGTGGTGTAATTATTTCTTTCTCTTTTCTAGTCACGACTTTAGCTTCAAACGCAAAAGATTTAGTATTTATTCTCTTTTTATTTATTTTTTAGTTAGGCTTATTTTATATTCAAGTAAACACCTTCAATTCCTTATCCATACTCTGAGTAGATAAGTAAATCAATTTAAAAAGTAGAAGAAATGGCAGTAGAGAGTTTCAACAGGCAGCCAAGACCCTTAACGTTAAGTGAAAATGTCAACAGTTGCAATCAGAATATAAAACAAGTTGAATGAAAATCTGCACCAAATACCAGGAAGTTAGTTAGCCTCAGCAGCTGCACAAACAGCTCGTCAATTGCTGTTGATATCATGGTGGGAGGGGGGGGGGGGTAAAGCCTCTGGCGGTGTGTAAGTCAAGAGTCTTGTGAATATTGTATACAGAACAAGTATATCTTATGGCTGAACTTTACTTTGTTTTCAATATATAGTTCTCATATATCATTAAATTGAGTTTATTTGGTCTTTTTAGAGTTCGCTCAAGAATTACCGCACAAAAATTACTGGATTCTTGGAAACAATAGATAAATGATGTTAAAAAAGGTTCTTCTTTATTATGCTGTTTTTTGTTCCACATTTTCTGTCTCATCAGGAAGTTGAGTCTGTAATTTTGTTTATGATAATTACAATTACAACCAGCTTGACCATTACAGCCAGCTTGACCATTACAGCCAGCTTTTGACCATTACAGCCAGCTTGATGAAGGCTCTCCTCACCCCCCCACCTATTAATTCGTTCATCTGTCTTATTTATTGTTTATTTTTGTCTGCCTTTTTAGTGCTTCCTTACATCCACTCATCTGATTCTTCCTTTGTTATTAAGGTCTCACTGGTCTCACGTTGTCTTGTTTCTTACTCATATGTGTAAGACCAAACTTAATCCAAGCCGCATATCGATTCATAAACTGTGCTAACTTATCCCATAAACCTTTTAATGAATTTGAAGTTTTCTTTTTTGAGGTTTATTCTAGTTTAAAGGTAGTTTTATATGACTCATTATTATCATATGATCACTGCTGGTACTGGGTTACTGAAGAAGTGATAAATACTGAACCATGGCGAGGTAGTCTGTTTAATAGGAATTAGCCAATTTAATTCCTCTCAGGGAACATTACCAACTCCATTTACTGTGATTTTTTTTTCCTCCAAGAATCAAGTTATCACGAAATTATTCCTACGTTATTCGTATTATAGAAGGTGAGTCTCTCTTTCATCTCGTTTAGACTCTAGGGAGACCGAGTGTCTTATGGATATATTATTACAATGAATTATTTTGATGTATTCCGAGTTTAGATATTATAATACATCCCAGTAGGGTCGGACACTCAAGCTCTCTGTTAGGTTACAAGGCTGAACTTGGTGAGGAATTGGAATCCTGGCTTATAGAAACTAAGTACCAAGAACCTTGTTGGTCTATCGTCTGAAATAACTAACTCTATCCCTCCATCATTTTATATATACAGGTATATATATATAATCCTGCTTAATTAATTTCCCTGCTAACTCTTGCCTCATGGCCAGAGTTTCACCAGCAGGTTTCCACTGTGTTCCGGCTTCCACGTGTCTCTTTACACTAAATGTTAAATATCAAAGCAAAAGGACTCAGTCAGATTCATCCCACCCAAACTGGAGGATAGTACACTTATCCTATATATGTGTATTTGACGAATAATCATCCAGAAGAACTAAAAACTATTAATCATGAACAGAATAATGACTCTGACAATACGAATGAATATGAATTACGCATCAACAACCACCAGTGCTAAATATTCCCTCAATCATCTGAGGCTTTTTTACCGCCAACTTTACTAATGAAAAATTCGCCGGGCAAATGTTAGCGTGTGATTAATTAGCATTTTTAACGTATAAAGGCTAATTACCCCGCTCGACCGTGGCACGTGCGTTTTTTTTCTCTTTATAATGGCACCGTTTTTTAGTGCGTGAAGAAGTGCCAACAAGCATGTATGAAATGTTAGATTCGCCGACAGATGGCAGATGTGGATATGTGTATGTAGATCCACAGGCTAATTTACATATGTGGTTATATGTATTATTTATAGATATGTAGTGACTATCCTGTTCCTTACCCATCTTACCTTACCTCACCTTGCCCAGTGGTCCCCTCCCTTGCCTTACTATGCCCAGTCTTGCCAAGCTTTACTCAGTCTTGCCAAGCTTTACTCAGTCTTACCAAGCTTTACTTAGTCTTCCTAAGCTTTATCCAATCTTACCAAGTTTCATTTACTCCTACTAAGCTTTATCTCGTCTTACCAAGCTTTATTTACGTGGATGTTAGCGTGCCTCATAATATTATTGTAGCTTCCAACCCGCCAGACGTTAAAACAGTACACGCACTTGTTTTTGTGTTTCTCTCTTATTCACTTCCTATTCTCACTCGCTTTTCCTTACACAGAACAGATTAAAGAATAATACATTTAGTTGTTCATATTGTTGACAGAATATTTTGGTGAATATCCAAACCCGCCTACAAGATTAACACAATCCTTGCGGCTCCTGTATTGAATTATACACCAACATTTCTGACGTGATCAATATATTTAAGACACACACACACACACACACACACGCACACACACACACACACACACACACACACACACACACACCTTCTATATTCAACATGCACAATTTTCTAAAGGTGTTATCAGAATTCTGTTCTCCTACATATTAGTTAGAGGAAATCCCAGGAGCTTACTGTGGTTTTAACTGCATTTTACCAAATGCATTCTAAATGAAATTAAATTACCTGTCTAGTAGAAATTTCTGTGGTGCTTGCTGGAACTATACCAGTACATAGGGTACTCTGCCACTACTTATTATTATACTGGCTTCCACTAGCAGCGTCACCTCCACACTTACACAACAGAGGGCGTGGCTGACACAAACAGATATAAGAACCTTTATTGTTGAATAATTTAAAAAGTCTCTAAATTACGAACAAATATACCGTAGGAAACTTTAGTGTATGAATCAAGCCGCGTACCAGCGTGGTCTATGGTGTCCTTGATGTTAGGTAAAGCTACACAACTGTTGACGCTTCTTTACTGTTGAGGATACGTGCTGGAGTGAGTTGTATCAGTGACTAACTCTCCGGCGGTCAGACGATTTTATTCAGCTCAGAGGCGACACCGTACACAAGGGGTTAATATTAGTAATGTGACACTTAACGAGTTGTTCTGTAAAAATCCACTTCGTTCAGTCAATCTACATAATAAAGGAGAGAATATATCTGTCCTGTCTCTCTGGTTCTGTGTTCCTCGCTCTTAACCTATGTGGCGGGTTGACTCATAAATGCTGAGTGGCTGTTGAGTTAGTGTCTGAGTGGCCAATTAGCCAAGCTCTCTGAATGGTCTGTGAGGACGTGAGTGGTGAGACGTTATGCTCATAGTTGTATGGTAAGATACACACTAACTTAGCTTGTTTCTCGCAGTATATAAAAACAAAATACGACACAACCACTTGATAATTACACACACAGTCTCTCTCTCTCTCTCTCTCTCTCTCTCTCTCTCTCTCTCTCTCTCTCATAATCCTAAACTTATTAAAGATAAATTATCGAATCACATAAGATGGCAAAGATGTTAAGTGGAGAGGTTAATAACGAGTGACTCCGGCAGAGTGCCTTGGTGTAGAGGCTCAGCTTAAAGACGCTCTCTTATAATCGTGTGTTCAACCAGGGTCCATAAACCTCTTGTGTAAAGTGTAATTCCTTAAATATTATCCTTCTCTTTGAACCTGTATGTTTTCTTTTTCTTTTATATTGTCTATTTAGTCTGTTATTCATTCTTTCATTAACCATATTCTTCACTATTCTTCATTTAATGGTTTATCACCCCCTTTATAATATATTGTTCTGGCTTCACATTTCCTTCTTAAACTCTGCATAATTTCAAGAATAAATGATCCTCCCAGTTGGATTAGAAATGGTAAATTATCCCAGGGCTCTAATTAGTGCGGGCTGGGCTCAGTAAACATTGAGTACACTGGAACGGCTTTTAATTCATCTACGTATTTTTGAAGACTGAAGAGTGGCAGTGAGGGAGTGAGACGTGGGGTGGAGGGGGGGCAAGGTAATGGTTGGGATTCACCTTGACTGTCAGTGAGGTGGTCCTGCAATTATGTGGCTGGGGGAAGAGGGGGGGGGTCAAGTGATTCCGTCCTAATCCTAATATGTTGTGTGTGTGTGTGTGTGTGTGTGTGTGTGTGTGTGTGTGTGTGTGTGTGTGTGTGTGTGTGTGTCACTAGCAGGAGACCGATTTCTCTTTTTTCTGGGGGGTCGTTGGGGGTGACACATTAATTACGGAAGACGGTAAAGGATTCCAAGTAACCTCACAACATGATGAACATTTCAAACATATATAAAATAACAAAAGACAGTATGTAAGGAGCAGTAATCCCGGAGGATATGCAAATCAGCTAACTTTCTGGGATTGCTGTGAAAACTTTTCATTCAAGTCTTACCAGACGTCCATATTTCATCTGGGGACGAGCTCGAGGCTGCTACACTCACCCAGAGAAAGAATGATACGTCTGGGAAAATTATCCATGCTCCTACGCTCCTAGCTATCCCATCACACCCTCTGGGATTTATTGTTTTATAATCCAACATTCTCAGAGATTTTGTTTATCAAGAATTAATTTATATCTGGTAATGTTTCTAACTGGCCCGACTTAGGAGTTAAAAGCTGTCAGCATACCGATTTCTTGGGCACACACACACACACACACACACACACACACACACACACACACACACACACACACACACACACACACACACACACACACACACACACACACACACACACACACACGTCATCCATATTGGTACCGAAATCATACTAAAATTCGACTGAAACTGAATCCGTTTTCCCTAATCCCCAGTAGCAAGAAACTGTTCATAAGGTGTACGAGTCTCTGACAATTCAAACCCTAGTTCATGATAATGGTTCAGTTTCGGGTTCATTAAGAAGCTTCATTTCAAAATCCATTATCACAGTGTTGCTTCCTACCGCCTTTCGTGACTACACTTCCAACCAATTATTACAGCTCATTATTAAATGCCATTATAATATTTCAGTATCAATTGGTATTATCACATCTCTTTATCACATCTCCAGTCATAATCACAGAATCTATTAACACACCATTATCACATCTCTGAATTAAATAGCCATTATCACCAGCCTTACATTACCTTCATTATCATAGCCCTGACCTACTTACTACTGCTTCTTCACACACACACACACACACACACACACACACACACACACACACACACAAAATAATAATAATGTATTTTTTTTACTCTTTTTATCTGATTTTTATTTATATCTTAGTACTAGATCTTTGGTTTATTATTATTATTATTGTTATTATTATTATTATTATTATTATTAGTAGTAGTAGTAGTAGTAGTAGTAGTAGTAGCAGTAGTAGTAGTAGTAGTAGTGGCTATTGGGGGAGGCTGGAGGTTACGTCTGTTAAAAAAGTAGTATTAGTAGTAGTAGTAGTAGTAGCAGAGGAAGAATGGAAAATACTGAAAAGTTTGAGATACTCACCTGCCGTACACACAACTGACTACTGAAGCATCAAACACAAACTATTCTATGATAACACTGCACACGCTCGCTGGTGATTGCCTGAATAACAGTCCACACAAAATATCACACGAAATATTAAAGCTGCATATTAACTCTTCAATCTGTAACAAGGTCTATCCCAACAATAGTTAATTAAACCTATGATTGGAATCCATGAACTCATACATACATGAAATGCTTTAATATTCAATGATGTTACCATTGCGACCGTCATAAAAGCATGTGGGATTATCTGTAATTATACGGGTACGCGTTACTCTCTCTCTCTCTCTCTCTCTCTCCGCTGAGCTCCAAAAGTGACGTGGAGTTATATATGCGATCTGATGATATTGCCAGACGCTAATGTAGTAATAATTTTGTTTGTTTTTTGCGCGAAGACAAGAGTATCGCGACGTAGAAGTTACTATTGTTAACTTTAATGTGAGGTGCAAAGATTACATTAAGTGATGACCTCTAGATCTTCCTAACAACTCACTGTAAAAAGGGGGAACACGTGCCCTGGGTATAACTCATACGGCCATGAAAAGAAAAGAAGGATTTAGGTTTCAACTACAGTAAAATGTTTTATATCAAGGCACCAGGAATTAATGTAACTGCAGGTCTATTTGTATGGTAATTATTGCTTGTAAAATAGTATCTCTTGCTGTTCTTCCACCTCCAACTCTGCCTGTATGGTGATTAGTGTCTCTTTAGTATTAATTAAAGTTGTGGCGGAAGACAAACAAATACAGATGAATATGTAGCGTTATAGTTCTGTGTTATCGAGTCAAGATATTACAGACAGAAGTGTATATAACAAAATACAGTTTCTACTAATAATACAACATTAAGTACGAGATTAATTTCATTTAATGACAGGTGTAATTCAGACACTTGGGCTGACGAGTAGTAGCAAGGCATTGTACGATGATGTGCAGATATTATTTTATCTTAGTTTTATGAGCGTATTACCGAGTACAAGAGAACCATCTGTGTATAAATGGCATATTACTGTAATAACTGAAGGGGCTACACAGGTTATTATTACTACTAATATTATACCGGATAACTTCTCTGAACGTATCAACAAGATCTGATCTCACAGTACGTATCGTTAGGCGGATTTAGATAGTAATCCAGCAGACTGATATAATAAGGGTTACAATGTGGTGGTGGTGTATCCCTTGAGAAATATTAGTTGTCCGACGTGACCTTAGATAACATTGGCTTGACCTTCAGAGATAACAACGTTCTTATGGCACCACACCTCATTATGACGGAGACACCAATCAATTCCCATATGACCTAACGTAGTGTGTCTCATAAAATATATACACGTTGAAAATCAGTTGACCTTTCGACCTTTAGAAATAGTGTTATACTAAACCTACACAACTCCTAGACAAGGATGTTATTGAAACACGTAGGCCAATATCTCACAGCCCTCAGGTGTGGATGTTTATAATTCACGTAAAGAGTATTGCTCCTCGCTTTGTACCACTAACTTACGTCAAGACCTTGGAGGGGTTTTGAAGTAGATTTCACCCTCATTGGTCACCTGATTCACGTTTCATCCCGTCATCTATCACCTCTCTAGTCTCAGTCTCTCTCCTCCCTTCCCATCCCACCCACCCATCTACCTCTTTCTTCTTCACCCATTCCTTCCTATTATTATCATCTCCTTCATTTCCTTTCACCAGCAAGCAGTGAGATCGAAAGACGCCATGTTTGTTTACCGCAAGGCATTCTGTGAGATCATATAGGTGTGACGTCACTAGTATACACATTTTACCTGAATTTCGACGATAATGCCACAGTTTAATACATAGTGCTACATCCTAATTACTGTGACACATAATACGTCAGATTTTAAATATTAGGTGATTCATTATGAGTTGTTTCGTTGTTGCCCTCACAATTAACTGGAACATGTGTAAAACGTGAAGTGTAAAAATGTAAAAATGTAAAATGAAAGAAGAATGTAAATGGAAATCAATTCAAACTTCAAAGGCATTCATAAGTTGTGTAATTTATAAAGATTAGGAGATTACGGCTTGTGGGAGGCTTGCCGGAGGGGGGGGGGTGGAATTTTAAGATAGTCTAAGAATTAATTTCAAATGAATTACTGTAAAAAAGAAGAAGAAGAAATTTGAAATAAAAACTGAATTTTCAGTTGTTGATGATCACACACTCACTCACTCACTCACTCACTCACTCACTCACTCACTCACTCACTCACAATACTCATGAATAACTGTCATACATGTCTTGCTCAGGAGAGGGTGTTGAACTACATATGTATAACGCAATGTATACAATTTCACTTTGGATCGGATATATACACTGTACACTTTTTATGTATACGAGCTACGGATGAGAAATTAGCTCCGTGTGTTTTAAATTTCATGTAACGTTTTGGGAAATGTTTGATATTGTTTTGGAGGGAATATATTTACATGTTATTTGAATATTTTAAACATTTAATAAAAATATATATAAACTGTATATTGTTCTTCCTAAACATTTACAATAAACATTCTATTCGACACTAGAAAATTAATTAGATATAATGAGTGGAAGTCACCTGTCCCATTTTCTCGACCCGTCCCAGGTGTGGTGGATAGACAGGTAGACAAGGTGATAAGTAGGCCAATTAATGAATAAATAGATGATGATAAGTAAGTGTATATAGATGGAATACAATCCAGTCATTGTTTGTTTTTACACACAACAACAACATACACAAACTGAAACAGATAGAAGGTATGACAGCAATATATCTTCCCCGAGTAACATGGAGTAGGGAAAATAACGGCTGTAAAACACTCGCTAAATTAAGAGTTAATTACCATGAAATTCCTATAATCGATAAATGTCGTCAAGGGGGGAGCTGAGGCGCATCCTGGATCTAATTAAGAGATCAGTACGTCATTAAAGGAGAGACGGGTAAAGTTTTCCAGGTCGTGTTTTATAGCTTATTAAACTCTCTTTAATATCCAACATATTAACTCGTATTTTTTGTCTAATCTTCGTAATTAAACTTTTGTTAACTCATTACTGTACAGCTGTAATCAGGTAAGAGACTGGTTTTTGTTAATAGCTACGACTTTTAATACAAATTTTGCTCTATTTTAGTCATCTCATTTCCCCCCAGAACTTAAATCCACTTGCAAAATATTTAACTTTCGAGGCAACTTGTCGTGTCACCTTAAGACCGAATAACTTGTCAAAGATTGATCACATGTCGGCCAATATCGAGACTTGAGTGAGCACACCAATCTCTCTTGAAAACATCGTACCCAAATCCATTAATTTTCTTCCTACCGATATTTTTAGGAATGAATCTGTCATAATATTCAAGTGTCGAAGGTTGACTGGGGGGTTAGGTAGCAATCAACACAAATCGTTGGCTATCTTCAGGAGTATAGAATAATGATGTTTAGTTGAATGTATGGTGATAGAAGGATGGTGTTGTGGTGATGATGGTGGTGGGGAGTTATAGTGGTAATGATGTTTGTGGTCGTTGCTGGGCGAGATCCACTAGCTGGCAAATACAACGTTAACGAATGGACAGCCCGGAAATATGAAGCGTCGCGGAACAGCAATCATAACATAAAAGATTGGAATAACATAACTAAGTGACTGACGTGTCTGGTAAATTTATTCTCAAGTAGTAAATAACTTGGTATAATACATCATCAGTCAGATTGTGCATTAGGTAAAGTGATAAATATGAATGGATAGTTAGATCAAATGAATATACATTACTACTTCTGATATACACTACATACAAACTTCCTTAACTTAATTCTGGACGTGTCTCTTTCACTGCATTTGGACGATGATTCTAGGTGACAGTTTCCCCTTGTGCGTGTAGTAAATTATTCTTAGAATGAAGAAGAAAAAAGGACAGAAGAAAAAAAAGGACAAGAAAAAAAAGGACAGAAGAAAAAAAGGACAGAATAGACAGTTTTACACATATTCCTTTTGCAGCTGGCGTGTAAATGACCCTCGGGTAGACATGTTTTATCCATTTCTCAATTTATCTAAGCATCGTCATTTAATTATATGCTTCTTGCACATGTAAAGAATTGGTTATATTCTCATTCTTTTGTCTCTCCCCCCCCCACACACACACCTAGACTGCTCTTTGAAGACACATTGTGTATAAATAACAAAAGAAAGAGGAATTAAGCCCCACCCCCCAAAATAATAATACATAAATGGGTCAAAAGTCATTTCAATCACCAGGACCTCGTATAATAGGTTAAGGAAACAAGGGTCATAAAGGTTCAAAATTGTTGACATCGTTGGCAATTTTATGCTCAGTGGAGTTGGTAATCGTCTTCCTCCCTCTCTTTTCTTGTCCTTTCTTCCTATCCTCCATCCTTCCCACCCTACCCTACTCCCTACCCTCCCACCCTACCCCTCCCCACCCCTCCCTCCTCACCCTCCCTCCCACCCCCCCCACCCTCCCTCCCACCCTACCCCTACCCTCCCACCCCACCCCCCCTCCCTCTCACCCTACCCCCCACCCTCCCTCTCACCCTCCCCCACCCCTCCCTCCCTACCTCCCCACCCTCCCTCTCAACCTCCCCCCCCCCTCACCCTCCCCCTCCCCCACCCCCCTACTCTCCTCCACCCCCCTCCCTCCTCCCTCACCCTCCCTCCCGGTTGGTCTGAGTCCCGACACAGTTTATAGCCTCTTATAATACCCTCAGCACCACCTTGAGGGACGCCCAGCATACACCAACCTAACCCCCCACTACAGTCAACTCAGCTCTCTTCCGTCTCTGTCTCTCCTGTCCAATAGTCTTTCCTTTTCCTCCTGTCTTATCCGGTTCCTCCCCTCTCCCGTTTCTGTCTCTCCCGTCTCCTTGTCTTTCCTTTTCTCCCGTCTCATCCGGTTCCTCTCGTCTCTCTGTCTCTCCCGTCAACTCGTGTCTCCCGTTTCCTCGTCTCCTGTCCCCCTCATCTCACCTTGTAACTCCTTCACTCTACAACCCCTCAGCCTTCTTCGCTTTTCCTTTTCCATCTTTTTTTCTTCTTCTCTTCGTGTTTCCCTCCTTTCTTTTTTTCCCACTTTTTCTTCAATTTCATTCCATTTTCCCCTTCCGTCTTTCGCTTCCCTCTTCCTTCTCACCCTCTCTTGCTGTTTTCCCTCATCTACTTCTTCCCTACCTGCATCTCCTCACTATGTTACTTTCTCTTCCCTCCTTCCTTCTTACTCTCTCCCCTCCTTCCGTCTTACTCTTCCCCTCTTCCTCCCTTCCGCTCACTTCCCTCACCTTCTTCTCCCTTGTTTTCCCCTCCTCCCTTTTTTTCTCTCCCTCTTTTTCTTTTTAACTTTTCTGTCTTCCCCCTCTCCCCATTGCTTGCGTCATTTAACTCTCCACATACTCCCCTCAGCGCCCCTTACCTCCCTCCCTCACCTCCCCAATTGTTCCACCCTACTTTCACCCCCCCTCACATCCACACTCTCCTCACTTCTCCACTTCCCTCCCATCCACCTCTCTTACCTCCCATCTACCTCCTCTTATCTCCCCTCAGCTCTCTTCTTGCTCCCCAACCTCGCTCTCCCCTTCCCATCTCCGCAAAAATCCTCTTCTCGCTGCCGTCTCTTTTCCATGACATTCGCCTGTCACTTACTTTGTCTCGCAAATGTTTATCACGTTAACTCTTTATCCTCTCTCTCTCTCTCTCTCTCTCTCTCTCTCTCTCTCTCTCTCTCTCTCTCTCTCTCTCTCTCTCTCTCTCTCCCACCCACCTTCCTTTCTCCCTCCCATCTCCTCTTCTCTTTCCTCTACCTCCTCTTGCTTTTTCTTTTCCCCCAGCATTAGCGAACCTTTTGAGAATAAATACTAGCCCCTACGAGGCCTCTGGCACATTCAGTCTACAAAAAACGTCCTACGAAATTTCTGGCAATTGCATTCTTTTGTAGTAATGTCGTCCTACTCGGGGAGCTGAGCCTTTTGGGGGGGGGTACTGCAGGAGAACTACCCAGCTTGGTATATAGTGAAAGGGGGGGGGAGGAGTCCTTAGGGTTAATGGTGGTGGGGGAGGATAGAGAAAGCTGATGTAGTGTTAAGAAGATCTGCATAGAGACGAATGGGTTGGACCGACACCAAAACACGTAACATTAACACAGAGCCAAGACGAGCAATTACAGCGCTAGGATTCACTTCTTTTAACCTAACGTAATAGTAATGTGGCAACAATAATGGAAAGACAGAATGGCAGAAAGGCGGAATGAAAGAAGGACAAAAGCCAAACAAAAGAAAACAGATAAGTGAGGCGGAAACAGAATCTCCTTTGGCTTTTATCAACGACGTTTAGAGACAGGCCCCCCCCCCAAAAAAACAAAAAAAATAATAATAATAGCATTGTTTTATACGTCGTCTGGGGTAACTGTGACAAGCCATCCCACATTTAGTGCAGCAGACATTAAGCAAAACATCCGGTAAAAACAAGAGATCTTAATATTAAGTTAGGAAGTGGTTCAGGTGTAAGTGAAAATATGAAACAACTTTGTATTATTATGATCCGTATTTTGTCTGGAGTGTTCAACGCGCCTCTCTTGTTCTCCCTAAGGCGACTGCTGGCACCCCTCTCCCTCCCTTCGTTTTCTCTTATTTTCCATCGTTTTAGAGGAATACAGCAGTTTTGTACCTTTGCACAATAGTATCGCCTGTTTTTTTGTGTGTTTTAGATTACGGTCCCCATGTACTATTTGTCCCTTGGCATTCACACTTGATGTCTTTAATAAATGATCAACATATTATTATTATTATTTATTTTCTTTTTATAGGAATTTGCGCATCTTCCGTGTCCATCGGTAATTAATAATAGTCGTCATCTCATTACCGTCATTTACTGGACATACGGACGAAACACTCAATTAACCACAGGAACAGAATGAATCAATTTGATGTCTTCGTAAATGGATTTGCATCATGAATACGGCTTAAAAGCATTTGGCTGCATGAGATTAATGTAACCAAATGCTTCTCTAATTGACCTAAATAATAGCGTAAATTAAATGGCGTGAGGATTTTGCACATTAGTATTTATCGCTGAGGTTAAACTTACCTTTGTTTCTGAACATATTGAAGAAACTGAGACGAGTGGAAGAATATTGCAGGGAACATTAGATCAATTGTGACATCAGTCGCACATGTTGACTCAAGACACCACAGTTATGTTTATATGAGTAACCATAACTCTTTATGTGCCTGCAGGTGTCTTTAGTGAACAGGTGAGCTTGATTATACCTGCCTCATCACATGTAAACCAGACCTTACACCTAATGACAATATCTTATTAATTTAATGGTCATAGATGATTCATTAAGCGTTTCAAGGTAAATCACACAGATAATTAATTATAGTTGGGATATTTACTCACCTGGTAGATTTGGGGGATTTCCTCCCTGTCAGTAGGTTAATCAGACGTTTCTCAGTGGCAGTTTTAACCCCTAAAATTTATCATTGCAGCTATTTTATCAAGTATCTTGAAGTAATTGGATGGTGTTTGATACAGAGATTAGGTGAAAGATAATTCCCGTGGTAAATTTTATTGTTCAGGAAGATTATTGATGCAGCAAAGCCTTTTTACCTGTGCTCTGAGTCTGGTCAGTAGTCTAGGGTCTAGGGTCTGGGTAAGTGTATATAAGAGACACGTGAAAGATAGGAATAATAATCAAACCTGATGATACATATTTGTTTTAATTATACGAAGAAAACGGGTTCAGTAATTTGCTAGAAAACAAAAGTAATCTAAATAATTTGAGCTAATTGCCAAAAGATAAGTAGATATAGCTTTTAGTAAATCATCTCAGCCAGGTTTAATAAGTTATGTCATCAGAGGAAGTAACGTATCTCATCATACTTGACGGTGTTCAAACATTATGATGAAAAAAGAAATCCGCCTGGTTAAAAATCGTGTTATAATGGTTTAAACGTAAACATTTGCCTGAAGCTTTTGTGTAAAGTTTCGACCCTACAGTACAAACTTTTAGCTACCTTAGTTGATGTTCTCCCGAGTAATTCAACTCAAATAGACAAATGCTTGTAGGGTAGGAAAGAGTGTGTGTTCACTCTCCAGAGAACCCCTGAGGGAACAAAAGGCCTGAAGAGCTCTGCACACATTATCCTTAATTTAGGAGACACACACACACAGAGTTTTGTGTTATGCTTGTGTGTGTGTGTCTTGACGAGCTAGGTGTACATAGAGCCACATCTTAAAGGGAAGAATGTGTGTGTGTGTGTGTGTGGAGAGAGAGAGAGAGAGAGAGAGAGAGAGAGAGAGAGAGAGAGAGAGAGAGAGAGAGAGCACCCCTCACCCTAAGCTAGGGTCTCCCATATCATGTACAGTTTTCAAGAGATGATCTCCCTGACACAGATCGTCTCCATAAGGGGATCTTCCCGGCTCAGCTTGTCACGCGGGGAAAAATATTTGATGAAATATCTACTTCAATCTGTGTTAGCCTCCCGCGTATTGATACAAGGTCTTAAGCCACGGAAAAATCAATGGCAAAAGGAGCTGAACCGGAGACAAGCTTTGAATATTGAATAACCAACGAAGGGGACGAATGTAAAGTTATTCAACAGGGTATTACAAGCCAACAGGTTGGATAAGGATAAGACTCTTTATATGTCTCGTTGTTGACCAATTTGGCGATCTTTGTGCAGTAACAATACTCTCTCTGATATCATGAGACACAATATTGTTTACATAAAAGCTGCCGAAACAACATTGCGTAATAAATATTCTTTTGTAAATTTTTCAATAGCGTGTTAAGAGTGACTTTGTATTGGAAAGGTTTAACAAGAATACTGGAAATTACGTTCACTTAGTGCTCGGTGTCTCCTTAACGTGTGTGTGTGTGTGTGTGTGTGTGTGTGTGTGTGTGAGTGTGTGTGTTAGGGAAGCGGTAGATAAGGATATTCCAGGGCGTACATCGTGGTGTTAAGGATCAGCGAGGAACAGCGACCCATTAGCAGACGCCAGTTCCCTTTGCTAATTAAGTTGTAGGTGTTGGAGGAGGGAGGGAGGGAGGGAGGGAGGGACGTTGAATGGAGGGAGGGCAGGCGAGTGGGGGGAGGGGTAAGAATTATACGAAGGAGGGAAGCTGAGGTGAAGAGGGGGGAGGCGGAAGTAGATGCTTGAATAGTGAGAAAGAGGGCGAGGAGTGCGAGAAGGAGTTCATTGATTGTTAGAATGGTGAGAAAGAGTGAGAGAGAGTGCACAAGGTGGTGAGAGGGAGAGTGTGGAGGTAAGTGTCTTTTGAGGGCGTCATGGTGAAGGTAAGAGAGGGTATTAGGTATACAAAAACGACTTTAGTCTTGTCGAAGTTCCAGGAAGACGCTTGAGTTGTACTGACTTCAGATCAATGTTTTTACTATGACGCTCACCAACCTCATTTGTATATTTCCCGCTCTTATAGAGAACCAAAGACCCACTGAGAAATATTTTGGGCTGTCGAGAATTATTCCTTATTGGTGATAAATATTCTCTCCTGGTCATAAATATTCCCTGTTTGTGAGAACTATATCCTGACGACAATGAATATATCCCGCTGGTGCCCCTATAAGTTGAAGGCGAGCGAACGTTCTTCTGGTGTAGACTCAATAAATCGTGTGGGTGTGAAGGTGAGGAGATCGTCAAGTCGGCCAACTGTTCACTGGTCGTGGTGGCACCAGGTTATGGTCTGAGTCACTGTGAAGGTACTAGACGGGACAATCATTATCACTCTTCTTCAGTTACTTGGGAAATAATAAGATGATTCCTGTCTCAAAAATAATAATAATAATAATAATACATTCCTTACTTTATAATATTGTGTGTGTGTGTGTGTGTGTGTGTACACATATCACAACCTAGCTGCCAGTAGGTAGTAAGATCTAGACTACATTGTTAACTGCTCCTGTTGGTCATTACACTCAGCTAGTAAGACGTCAGTCGCCTCTTTCTCCGCCATCACAAGCCGTCACAACTCTCGTAAACCAGCCGTACCACCAACACGGTGACGGAGCCGTCCACAGAGACCCGCCTGGATCTCCTTGCTATTAATCTGGATTGCTTGAGTGTCCACACCATTAATCTGGGCACCGCCTTGATGTCCGCACTGCCGAGATATCGTCACTATTAATTTGGACTATCTCGATGTCCGAATACATTTTACCTGCTCGGTTATCTAATCTATTAATTTGAGGGCCCTGAGAGCTGTCGACATTAACATGGAGTGCTCGTGTTTCCCTGAGATTAATTCGGGACATTGATTTGGAATCCTTAGTAATCCTTGGTATTGATCTGGGCTACTTAGCTGTGTTCGCTGTAAATGGAGATTTCCTACACGACCTCGTCTCAAGGTTGGAGTAAACGTGGATGTGTGTCTGTAGTCCTCGAGTGCTTGTATGTCCTCCTTGTAAGTCTGGAGTACTGTTGTGTCTTCGATCGAGTGTTCTTGAGCACTCTTATTGTATCTCCTGAACCCCTAGACTTCAGTAAGGATCTGGAATTTATGTCCTTTCTAATTTAGTGAGTTTCTTCTGACGGTGTCGCAGTCGAAAATTTTCATCACACAACAAACGATAATCAAAAATGTCTTCGTAGCTAAACAGTTAAATACTTTGATGAGAGAAACTGATCCTCAATGTATATTAGAAATTATATATAATAATACACAGGAGATGTAACTTCATCCAAGAAATGATAGGAAAGTTTAGTGTCAATAATTCATGAAAAAAAACGTGAATCTTATAGAAAAACGGCACTGTTGTTGATGAAAAAAATAATATAACAAGATTACTTAAATAACTGCAGTATAATGTTCCCGGGAATTAGGATCGTTCCCCCTTTTAATTGAGCCGACTAAGATACTTTACCTGCCATGATGATGTAATACTCTCAGGGGGTTTGTATTCAGTGCCACTTGTGGGTCATTACAACCCACGTCAGGGGAGGGAAAATGATGATTAACTGCGTCTAATTGGTCGTTAATGGAGCATAGACTGTTGTTGAAGAGGAGAGGAGGTGGTCTTAGGCTTCTGTAGTTGGTGCTGAACGAGACAGGACCAAGGGAAGAAGAGCTGTTAACGACGTGTGAGAAAGCATCTTTAAGTGACCTGTGTTTGTGTTGACTCCTCAGATACTGTATAGTGCCAGTATGTGTCTAGTTTAGTTGTCAGTTATCAGTGTTTGGTAGACAGTAGTATTGGTTTGAGTGGGGCAATAAGTGTATTATCTACCAAGTATGCATGAAGTTTAGGATGGTGATGCGTGCATGAGTGTGGTGACTCCCGGGCAAAGTCGGTTTTAGTCTGTTATTCTTGTGTAGCTCACGTACACCAATTCAGTCGTTGGTTCAAACAAGATAAAAGCATAAGATTTGTTCCATTATAAAATTTACCTCTAAAAAAATGAAAGATTGTTAAGAAACACAGAGGGTTCCAACATCTGCTGAGTTATTACATACTCTGCTGATGTTCTTTTCTAACCTGAATTCAAAAACATACGAAAATGTGTAATATATTAGTCATAATGATTAGATGTACTTTATATTCTTATCCTATGATATTTAAAAACCTGTGTATATTAGTTCACAGTTATGTTGAAAAACTTTGATTAAACAGATATCTTTTTTTAGGCTCAAGGTCTCATGGTCTTTGTTCCGCACCACACCAACGAAACCTTATCGCCTAATTTGCATATACCTCACTGTGAGAAGCAATCTGAAGCCTGTGTGTGTTTTAGTTTTACATGTGTGTTGAGCTCAGTATTTTAGCTTTTAGAATAAGATCAACGAATACTACAAGTTGTTCTTATAACTAAATAAAGATCAACAAGTTTGACCTGAGCGGCGACTCGTGAAGCTGTGGCGGACACCCCGTTAATAGCTTCCATGTCAGACTTACCATACGTCACTCAGATCCTGTGGCCTGGCGGAGGAGGGGGGGGCAGCGTCGTTGTATGTTGAAGTATTACGATGTGGAAACTATAGTTACTACACTGAAAAAATTCACGATGTTACATTTCCGAAACTATGACGTTTAGTTATATAATTGCTTGTGCTTATATTACGGGAATGAACGGTCTTTTGTTAATAGTGTGGAGCGTTACGTTAGTCAGACGAGCGTTTGAACATTTTAAAGGGCTGTGACTCCAGGTAATTCAGCGGCTGTCTAGCACACATTATATACTTGGGAGTACTGGAGCTAAAGGAATATTCAATATAGTGCACCTGAGTTTTTGTTGATGTTTGGGTGTATCTCTCTCTCTCTCTCTCTCTCTCTCCAAACGATCTAACATGTGAAGCCACCACTTTGACAAACTTCATCACATGTTAAGCTTCTCTCTGTCTCTCTCCAGACGTTTTCTTGGTCTACACAAAAGAAACTTTGGGAACTCAGGGCGGCGAGGCTGTCTCTCGTTTGGTTGGTCAAAAGCATAGTTCCCTTTGATATAGCAGGCATCAAGGGCGTCATTTTACACTACACGTTTAATATATACTACTTATCAAAAGCTGTTTACTAAGCTTCAGCTGTATTGTTACCTTAAAGTGCCTCTTTCATATTTACTTGGTTTACTCTATAGAACAATAAGTGAGTTTTATCTTTTAAGTTTTCTTCATTCTATTGTTGATGAAGAATACGTGTTTAATACGGTTATAGAAGCGTAGTTATAACATCACATCGGAAAGGGATTTACGTTGTTGATCTATAAGTTTTACAAATTTTTACTTTCACTTATCATTCATAACCTCATTTCAGTATTTTTCTCTCCGTCATTCTTCTCTAAATTGGCCAGTTGCTCTATGTATGTATGTATGTATGTATGTATGTATGTATGTATGTATGTATGTAATGTATGTATGTATGTAATGTATGTAATTTGCTTGGGTCTTAAACGCTTGAAAGTATCCCTCGGTCAGTTTGTTTTCAGTCTCATGCTTGTCTGTCTCACATTATATAAACTAAATAACTTCCAATTCATTGTTAATATTGACGGTATCATCTCTACAACTGAGACATCAAGTTTGTGTTATGTCAGTTTTAACCTAAGAGTCGCCAGCGGTATATATCATATTTGTGCTGAAAAATACTTCTTCCCAGAGGACAAGAAGACATTTGCTGTGCTCTGTCTTTATGGCATAGAACTTACCTATTGGACGTAATTGTAATTAACGTCTTTCTAATATCTATGTCGGAGATTAACTTCATATACAGTAATGGGATGGTATTAAGTTGACTAGAATTACATCAGCATATTACTTCATTACCTACTAGATGTTAATTATTGTAATACTCAGGTAACTCAGGTAAAGGAGATATTTTATAGATGAGATGTTTCCTACGTATGAATAAATAAGCTAAAATAACATGTCAGAGGTGGGGGCGAATATCAATCTCTCTGTGTGTGGCGGAACTCTAGTTTACTGCTTAACAAATACGTGGAAGTAATTCTGAAGCTTCAAATTTCCCGTGTGCACGACCTATCTTGTTGGGGGATGATCTAGCCGGTTTCACGATCATCTCAACCCTTCAGAAAATAACAACTAATGGAAAGATAATCTAGGAAGGTCGGGCTAAGAGAAAAAAAAAGGACATGGTGATTAGCTAACAGAGAAGGATTACACACACACACAAGGAGATAATATTATTGGGTAAAAAATACTTCTGAGTATAAATTAGAATCCAACAAAGAGGTGAGGACATTTGGGTGATGCCGAATGTGGAAAATCATATCTTGGGCTGCATATTCAACCAGGCGGAGACGATGTTAGGAGGCATAAAAGGCAATTTGCTGGACCTAGGAGACAATGCATTAAAGTGAAGGTTCCCAGAGACGCGCAAAAGGTCAAGGGTCATATGCTTCGTTTATACAAGAGGAGAATATCCGACCGTCATACACCCACACTGATCTGTGATATGAAAAAAAAATGGAATGATATCTTCTTGGGGGTTATTTTGTTGTTGCTGTTCGATCATAGAAGTTAAAGAGACTCGTAAGGTTATAAAAATGGAGTAAACTGGAGTACCGTTTTTTTTCCTAGCGTTAAAATGACATAACGTGCAGTGAGATTAAGAGAATATAAAGAGTGGGAGAGAAAAGAGAGAAAGGCGAGTGAGTAAGAAGAGAAACGGAAAGAGAAAGATAGACTTCATATGGGAAAGAGAGAATGGCGGAGAGAGAGAGAGAGAGAGAGAGATAGAGAGAGAGAGAGAGAGAGAGAGAGAGAGAGAGAGAAAAAATATCTATTGTTTTTTTAAATAGTTTTTCTCATCCAGTATAAGAAGACAAATAACAGCATTTAAACAAACCAACCAAACACATAACCGAGACACAAATACAACCAAGTCAATTCACATTATCAACCACGTAACATAGAACCTCTCCCTCCCCCTCTCCTCTCCTCCACACTTTCCCCCCGCCCCAAGACTTGTTGAAATTGAATGTATATAACCTTTGTTTCTGTTAGTCTCGCTATTGTAAACCAGTTGGATCACATCTGCTCTGGTCGTTTTAATCCAAGTTTCCTGTCTAGCCCAATCTAGGTGAAATTCTTATTAAAGTCTATATTATGACCAGACGCTGCCGTTCAGTGTAATATAGAACCTTGTGTTATGACGGTCCTCGCCAGTGTTGAGAGACCATTGTTAATCCTTTACCGGATACGACACCATTAATTATCAAGTTATTCAGAATAGTGATAATCATTTAGTTAGGTGTGTTAATAAGTCTGTGTGTAGTGCCCGAGGATATGGGAAGTGAGTAGGAGGACTGTGTGTGTCTGTACTGCCGGGAGGTGCAGGGACAGAAAGAACCAGGTAGAAACAGGTATGAGAATAGACGTAGGCTATAATTAACAGTTATGTGAAAATGAGGTTAAACTATTAGGGGAGAAGGGAAGATATTTCAGAGAAAACGGGGTGAAGGAAGTTTACGCTAGACTGCTCTTGTTGTCTTCCTGAACCACAGACTCGTCGTCAGTGCTGGAGGAAGTGAGGCGGTAAGGAGAGTTGTGTGTGGCCGGTCTCTGTTTGTAGTCCACTGGGGACCAGTTGTGGGAAGCTGCGCGGGAAATTTTGTTTACCCGATAACTTTTTTTTTCTTCAGGAATCCGAGGTTAACGTTGTGTTGTTTGAGTCAAGGCCATAGTTACTTCCTTTTCTTGTATTGCAGACAAAATTACTTTCTAGAACTAATGGTTTAAAGGTGCACAGCGATGGGGAAACATAGATTCACTTCAAATTTAAATAAAAAAACCCCATTACTTGAGGTTGCTGACGGTAGTGTAGTATATTAAGAAAGACGTACCATAACCAAGCGTATTAAGTTGTTGTGTTTGCCGGAGGTGGCCACGAGAGCAAGAGAAACTGCACTATATTGTGCTCCAGTGACCGACTTGGACCCCGTAGCTGGCAGGACACATTTAAAGAATAAACAAAGTAAACGAAATAGAAAACTGGAACCGGAATAGATAGCAACTTAACGTAAGACGGTAAAGGAACCATAATGTGTGACGCAGAGGAGAGAGTAACACGATACATGTTTGAGTGTAATGTATCACCATTCAATAGTTCTTTTATTCCAATGTCGAGTATTTGTTGTATCATCTTTCATGGTTAAAATCCTCCAGGTCGAGCTGCTGTTCGTACCTCGTGTCATTATGAGGGACTTGCTTTCTCTAAATTTTAATCATTACCTTCAAGACCGACGCTAAGATCCTCCTCCAATGTCCATCAGAATATGTTTGTTTGTTTTTAAGACAGTTGGTTTGCCGAAACGAATTGAATGGTTTTTTTTTCTACGAGATACATTGATATGATAATACTCCACAGAAACAAGGGTAAGGGATTAATGGCTGGTGAATAAATGCAATGTGTTCGTAGGATAGGTATCAGTGGACGGCTGAGTGGTCGAAATACGAGGCCGCTCTGCTTTAGTTGATCTGCAAGTCAGAGGAGACGAGAACCTCTGCTGAGAGGAGCGGCTAGAAGCATCTGGACCCAGAAAATCATTCTTAAGAAAGCTTTTCTCGAGAGGAGGGATCCAGAAGTCTCTCAGTACACGGTAACCTCCGATACTTTCTCTGTTGCTGAGACTTCCTTGATGGACCTTGGTGCGTCAGTGATGGACCTAACCTCTCTCAGTACAGTGTCTCAGAGTCTTGCCTCACTCCTCAACCAGTGTACAGTATAATGTCGAGGTCTAAGGTTAGTGCACCACCGCCACAGTAAATACGTTTATCTTTGATTCTGAGATCTTGTATATGTTGAATTTATGGGGTACAGAAGCATAATACAAGTCACTGAACAGAATACACACACGTACACACGCTTACTTTAGGTTAGGTTGGGTTGAGTACTTCGGCGACTGGGACCCCTTGTGACGTGAAACCTGCCAGGATCCTGCAGATAATTGTGAGTGCTGAGGGTGAAGCAAGACACTGTGGCATCGCTTTGAGTATGACTTGAGTTTTCCAGTGGGTGACATTTTTAGCAATTTAAACTGGGAAAAGCGTCTTATAAATCTCTTTCGTATACACCGCTCCAGGTCGCCGCGAAATATATATATTTTTCCTGTACGTTTCCTCGGCTATACGGGAGAGGTAGAAAGGTTGAGCGATACAGCGGTATATTTATGGTCTTGTGACGCTCGCTCTCCTTCCTACAAAATATAAAGAATCGCCGCCCATAAAAACGCCCAATTCATTCAAAGGAAAATGGGAGAGGAACCTCACTTTGCTACATCTTTCCCGTCAACAATATTTGGCCATTGACTCCTCTATGGGGGATCGAGGAGGGATTATTACTACTGTTTAAATGATTCTTCATATGCAAAAATCTTCGGGACTTTTATCTATCTCCTCGGATTGTTGCTCTCAGAACTTTTGTTTTTGTTTTTCCATTTGAGTGAATGTTAGGAAGTTACGAGTGAGCTTGGAGGAAGGAATATATTCAGACCAGACTGACTCCTTCATCTGATGCGAAAGACCAAGTAATGGCAGCTACTACACACGTCATTAAACTTTAATTATTTACGGGTTAGAAAAAACAACATAAACTTCTCGTGTGTGTGTGTGTGTGTGTGTGTGTGTGATTCAGACAGACATACAGCCAGACACAACTGACAATAATACAAGCAGATGAACATAGAAGCAGTAAAATGAGAGCAAAAGACAGATAAACACGTAGAACAGACACCAGACGGTTAGCTACGCTAGAACAAAGAAGACATCGAAAACAAGGCTAGATTTTTAAGGTTGTGTCTGAAGTAGCGGAGAGTTTTAGTGTCGGGCTCTACGTCAAGATTCAATTAGGAGAGAAGGACGATGCTACCATTAAGTTAAATGGTCTGGGTGTATCATGTTAGGGGACGCCTCCATGTGGTGAGTAACATGATACAAGTGCCACTTATAAACTGAATATGCTTAAGTGGCTCATTTTAAGTGACGTCCGCCCTCTTCCATGTTAAAGGGATGTTACTGAGTTATAAACTATCAAGGATTAGCTTAGACGTATGTGTCTTACAGTCTCAAGTTGGCTGTCTACTAGTTTCAAAGGGGAATTATATTGAATTAAAAAAAATACAGAGGATTAAGCTTGTCATGTAAACCCAAGATGATGTAAGGTAGATTCAGTATTGACAGAAACTTACTACGAAGGACGATTCCTATAGAGGAGGAAAAATGTAGTTTGAGAAAGTAAAGAGAAGGCATCTATAGTGTGTGTGTGGGTGTGTGGGTACGAAAAAAGGTATCTGGAAAAAAGGGGGAAGAATTTACTTACACCATTTATGGATCAGGTAAAATTGCATGATAGAGTTGATGGAAGAGCATTGTACTGTATATGTTGGGTGTCCTTTGTCACTCTTGCAATCTTTTTTGAACGTCCACAAAAATTCTTCTTTGCGGTAAAGTGAAATCGGTAACAATTCTGCGTCCAGGAGTGTGCGGAGTTTGTATGAGAAACTTTTCGGAGTTTTCTCGTGAACGACCTCCGTTGCATTCAGGTACATTGTTTATATGTAGTGTAAATACCATATGCAGGATTGAATCTGGCCATTATTCACACACGAGTAATGTGTTACAAATGCATGGGGAAACAACTCCTGGGAATACTGTTGTTTCAGCGTTGGTCCTGACTAGTTGTGAGGAAAAATCCAACTTCATGCAGTGGATCAGAGAGCTCACGGGGACTAGTTTTATAAACATTAAAAAGTTTTATGCTATGTTCTGAAACTGGAAATGGGGTGGTAACTTTAGTTTTACTTTGTTGTAATAAAAAGGAAAAAAATGTCTCGGTTAAACTATTAGTATTTTCAAGTCAAATTGCTAACATGTGCCGTAGGTATCACTCGTAATTCTTAAGGAGAAATTTCCTTAACCAACTCAAGATACTGATGTCCCAAAGATCATTTGTACAGAGATGAACAATCCAGGAAAAACATTAAGAGACTGTCTAGGTGTTGCCCTCTGTAATAAGACTTGGGAGATAGGTGTCTTCATGTAGGTCAGTCTTTGTAGAGGGAAACATACATACATGCATACATACATACATACATACATACATACATACAGTGTGTACATATATAACAGCAAAATAAACGTTTAAAGCTGTCGTTACAAACATCCAAAGTAGCTGTAAACAAAGGCAGACACCGATATAACGTTATGAGGAAGGAACGTGGAGGAACACAGCCGCCTGCACCACTCTCAGGACAACCTCCACATATTACTGTCAACCCATATCTGACGACAACATTATCTCTTCCGCCTCTCTCAAAGCTCCCTGCTAGCTCTCTTGTCTCTGTCGTTCGCTATCTTTCCTCTTCTCTCTCGCTCTACCGTTTTTTTTTAACTTTTTATCTCTCGTTCGTTCTCTATCTTTTGGTCTCTTTCTGCCTTCCTCCACCTCTTCCTCTGCCTCTGTCCCTCCTTCCAGTAAACAATCAGGCCACAATTGCGGACGGTTCCAGCGTTTATGTCCATTACCAACGTGCTGACTCGCATAGGGAGGAGCCTCTCTTACCGTTTGTCAGTGTCAAGTCGCGACAGCTCAGCCCAACATCACTTTACTGCGGCGCCGTGGGTGTTGGAAGCGCTGGCCCACTCTTTCCCCGTTTTATTTAGATGTCTTTCGTTCTTGAGTACGCTTTTTTTTCCCGTGTTTTATCTTCCCCCTTTTTTCTGTGTGTGTGTGTCTGTCTTAATGTGTTTTCTCCTGATATGACTTCTAGATTCGCCTCTTTCTTCTTGTCAGTTGTTGGAAGATTCTGTTCAGTATTGTCTTTTGGTGATTAATCTGGTCTTTTATTTGTGCTTCCAGGTAGAATATTTATTGTTTGTTCGTGTTTATATTTTTATTTCATTTTTTTTTTTTTAATTTCGAAGTAAAATGTGTTAGTTAATTATTCTTCTCCTGGTTACTGTGTCTCGTTACTCTTCCTGGCTGTGTTCTAAGGCTCTCTGTGAGGCTTGACTGGGTGCTGTACGGGAAGTCTTCCAACGCTGTTTGTTGGAAGACTTGCTGGCTTTGTAAGGCTGTTTCGGTGGGCTCACTAAACTGCCTCGCTGTGTCTCTCAAGCTATGGGTGAGGCTGCCACATATTTCACTGCGACTTTGTTTAAAGCAGATTTTCTTAAGTTCTTTCTGTGGCTGTGTTTGGCTGTGCTCTTTAGTGTCTGAGTGTGTTTTACCCCGTGTCTAAAACTCGTCTGCTCTGTATCTCGGTTTACTAGTGTTTGAGAATGTTTTTACCTCTGTTGTTTATTCATTTGTTTGTGTTGGACTTCTTGTCTGTGTTCTCCCAGATATTTTTAACCTTATTGTTTAATTGCTCATTTTTTATACATTTTTATTTTATGTAGGTAATGTTTCGTAGAGGTTAAAACTGGTGTTGTTTTTTTTGGTGGGTATAATTTTGTAGTGTCGATGTAAACTTGGCGGAGGTCTTTGAGTCTTCTTCGTGGACTGTAACCCTGTTTTAGTGTCGTTGTCGTTGTTTTGTGGAGTTTTAAAACTTTTGACGAGTCGGTCTGGTCGTATTTTTCTCATTGTTAGTCAGTTCTTTGTGTTTGTTTTTCTCTTCTTTTGTATGATGATATTCTTGGAGGTTAATTTATATAGTTGATTTTTCTTGGGTATTATATTATGTCCAGTGGCTTTTGTTTCTGTTTGTTTATACTTGGTTGGTGTAGCGTGTGTATGTGGACGTCTAGGGGTAAGAAAACCCTGTGGAATTTGACATTAGTTCTTCTGGGAAAATGTACCTTGGGTGGTACTGCCTCCGTGGCTTTAGGTCGCGTGTTCTCTTGTTTTATCCAGTACGGGTTGTCGAAGGTCTAAGATGACAAGGATTCGGTGTTGAGTGTACCGTATACGTTGTGTGACGACCGATGGTTTCAGTCTGTCATATAAGAGTTTGGTATAACCTTTCCTTCGTGTCAAGCTGATTATGACCTCTCAGTTTTGTCACCATTGTTTTGCTTATATTTTAACCTCCATAAAAAACACTTACTTCACACCGGGAATGTCCTTGTCAGCTCAATTTTTCATAAGAATTCAAAGCTGTGACATGTAGAAATTGCCTTTACTTTACTTCTAAAATATCGCAACACTTTTTTCAATGGACAGTTATACACCAAGTTACTGTAGCTCGTTGTGTTTGAGAGTGACAGGTCGATGATAAATTTTGCAAGCTGTTTGATATTTTGTGGTTATAAATATACCTTGTGTGATCATAGACTTCATTTTCATATCGAGGAATATATTACGTAAACAACATCTTTGCCTGACGTTTCATTTTCTTCCTCCTTTTTTAAGATATCTCTTGAGGTTCGTCACTTTCCAGGAACTCGACTCCACTACACAGAAAATCGATAAATTGAGTTGAGTTTGAGGCTCGTGTCTTAGATTGACTGGTGAAACCCAATTTTTTTTATCTTTTGAAGTCATCACATATACTCGATCTCGTGTGCAGTCGAGGACTTTTATTTAAGATGCTCTCTGAGAGGTTCCTTCTAGTCATCTTTCTGCCTAATGTATAACTTGTCGTGTGTTCCGTGTTGGATGCACAGACGATAAACTCACATGACTGAGCGTAGGGAGGCGAGGAAAAGATGAAGAATGATGATAGGTGAAAGGCTCCAGCCATTACGTTACGGTGATTTGTGGAAGGTGATGCCGTGGAGGACTTGCTGTAGTCAAGCTGTTTCATAGATATGGTAATGAGTCTTCTCATGTACCTTCTTGTTTGTATTTAGAGAATTATAATATAACTTCAGAGCACAGTATTAAGATGTCTACTACAAGGTGACACGCATTGATTTTTTTTTATATATACCGGAGATTAAAAGGTCATAATCCCAATGTCCTATGATGAACCTCCCTCACACATCATCTCCCTCACACATCATCTCCCTCACACATCATCTCCCTCACACATCATCTCCCTCACACAGACATGGAATTAGAACTTGTCAGGCATTTATCCGTAAGAACTAGTCGCCCGTAAAAGCCATTGATCTGTGCAAAATTGCTCTGATCCTCCAAAATACTGCATAATTGTAAACACCTGCCGCACGCTTTGTAACATATGTAGATTGAAATTCCTCTCTTTTTTGTTCTTTCCGATACTACCTACACAGTCATCACACCCTCCCATATGACCCAACGACCAGCCTTGTCTGTAGATGGAGATACGGTAAACCCCTCCCAATACCAGACTAATTCTTGCAAGCCCTGTCCGTTATTGGGAGGATTTTGTTTTCAAAGAATGTCCGCTATTGAGAGGGTTTACTGTATTCATTCCTTTATTGAGAAGTCTCCTAACCTCACCACACTTACCCCTCACCACACCTCTCCTTCTCACCAAATCTTCCCCTCATCACACGTTACCCTCACCACCTCAACTGGCGCCCTAATTTCACCTGGCTCCTTTATGGAGGAGCCAAAGTGATGGCTAACGAGACATAAACCAAATTAAAGATTAAATACGAGAATAATGGAAAAGAGGGGACAGAAACGGTCGAGCAGTAAAGTTATAACAGTACGGTGATGGAATGGTGATGACAGAGGTGGAGTGTCATCTAAAGGTGGAAGGGCAATTTGGTCGAGTGTGGAGGAACAGCTACACAGATGTGCTGGTGGAAAAATTTAAGAGAAGCTTTTCATGATGGCTAAGCTGTTGGAGGTTGATGGTGAAACTGACCACACCACACCACACCACACCACACCACACCACACCACACCACACCACACACAGTACCTTTACCACCCACCTACCCACCCACCCACCACACAGCTAACACCCTCTCCAACACAGAACTCCGTCACTTCTAGTACCCACGACATCCACCCAGCACACAGCGGGAGCCACATTCCCGATGATTGGACCTGTTTGTGTTCGTCTCTCAGCATTTCTCGCTGCCCCAGGGAAAAAAAAATCCACGGGTCATCGTCTCCAATTCCCATAACTGATATTATAAATATATTTTTTTCTAATACATTGGTAAATATTACGTAGAAGTGAAGAATACAGAGAAAATATATATGGAGGTAATATAAACAGCCTTGTTAATCACCACAATAAACTAGTATAAACATTATTGAAAAGTCACACAGTCACTTTATCATTCATTTTCTTCCCTGTCGTTTGGCCATAAATTTCTCGAGATTAGAAAATCCTCCTGCACGGTTTACTCCACTCGCTTTTCCATTTACTCAACGTATACTTTTCCGCTCCTCTTAAAACATGGAATGATAGCATGCAAAACCTTCTGCCTCGCTCATACTCCACTCACTCACTCAGTTTGTGTCCCAGGATGCTTACCTTTCTTGATAACCTAACCTGCATGTTGAGAGGCTGTGTGCTGAGTGCTGTGTGCTGTGTGTTGTGCGTTGAGTGCTGTGTGTCTACACTAAGTGCTGTGCTGTCATTAGGGTGCAGGGTAATTTCTAATTCTCCCGACTATTATTAACCAAACGTGAAATTTAAATAATTAGATTAGGAAATTACAGTGAAGTGCGCTGAGAAATACTTGGGTCATACTATTTTGCTTGTAAGGAGCACTTTAAATTTTTCACATGTTATAAGAGTCTTAAAAGTTGGGAATTAAACTTAATCCGAGCGAATGCAAACCCTGCCCGCGAATCTTTACCATGGCAGGCTAAATATCGAACTAGTGACGTTGTTACTGCAAATTAACGTGGTCACCGCTCGGGGCTGTCTCGTGTCATCGTTTTCTTTAACCTCCGAAAAGGCCATATGTTTTCGATTCCCAAAATATCATATTACGTGAAGAATAACCATAGCAACACTTGGTGAATTCTGGTACAATTTGCAAAAGTTATTCTTTATTTTTTTTTATCTCACACATAAAATCCTGAATGATCAGTTGCCTATGATCATGTCTCTCCAACTACACTAGGAAGGATAGCACACGGGAAAATCATCTATAATCCAAACGAGGGAATTAATTGGCCCGTTAGGAACATAAACTCAGCGCTTCATCAGGCTTCTACTGCCCACACCGTTCCATATATAACTTATCTCATTATGATATTTTTAACGATGTTGGCAAATAAGAGGAAAGCCATAAAACACGAGACCAGGATGACCTTTAATTGGTAGTTCGTCCTTATCGAGGGATCATTAACACATGGTCTGCCTTTAGGGATATTTTCTGTCTTGGTATGTACTGTACTGGGTTGACGACGAGATTCTGAAACTGGTTGAATAAAGCCTTGGATTTAATTAAGTTAGTTTATAATCTTTTTGGTGCATTTACGTATATTCATTAACAGTTGTGATCTTTTACAAGCGTTTATAAGGCTCAGTTACACCCTCACCCTCTCTCTGTAGAAGACGCTATGGTTAATTTTTTCCCTGACAGTGACGTCCTTGTTCTTGGTGATTTTGCCTTCTTCTTCCTCAATATTAATGACATAATTTTTTTCCCTATCAGCTTTGCGTTTTTAATGAAGAAATTATTTTCCAATTCCTTTTTTTTTTCACAGAAGCTCAGTTGGTCAAAGGGATATTGAAAGTGAGACTCTTTTCATTTTGTTTCACGATGTTCACCGCCACATCTAATATTCCTTATCTAATCATTTCGTGTTTTATGGTCCCCCCTTTCCTCATTAACTTGTGATGACGGGATTTTTTTTTAGGTGATGGTTTTATCTTTTTTTATACTTTTTGTGATCGGATTTTTTTTTTCTTTTTGTGGTGGACAGTTGTGGGGAGGAGACCCGAGCAGCCGACTCTATAATAAACGTGAAAGTAATAAGACAAAAGTGAAGGAGTATAATTACTTAATAATTTCTTTAGTTGAGGTATTTTCTTTCGATATATTTTTCTACGTCTTAGTAAACTTTAACTACAACTGAATTTTTATATTAGATCATTTATTAAGTTCTATATACCAATTTCATTGTAATATTTACAAGGGTGACTTTTTTCTTAACTATATAAACTATTTCAAGGTGATTCATCATTGTGGATTGTATGGGTTATAAGAGAAGAGTATGAAATCCACTATGCTTGTGTTCCCAAAATAATGTTTCCAAGTCTGTTCTTGTATTTCAATTCCATAAAAAAAGTTTCCTACAATTTCAAAGAAGCAGTTAATTCATATCTATCGGCAAGACCAGCAAAAATATTTAGTTACTTTGTAGAATTTTTCCGTGTTAAGTCACTCATGAAACCAATAATACAGTAAGTATGGTACTGTATAGACAAGGTCATTAGGTCTCAATAACAATCCTGTCCCTCATCCCTTTCTTTAACCCCGAACAATCAACCCCTTCCTTCACCACTACCCTTCAGCCCAGCCCATCAACCCCTTCCTTCACTCCTACCCCTCAACCCCTTCCTTCACCACTACCCTTCAGCCCAGCCCATCAACCCCATCCTTCTCTCCTACCCCTCAACCCCTTCCTTCACCACTACCCTTCAGCCCAGCCCCTCAACCCCTTCCTTCACCACTACCCTTCAGCCCAGCCCATCAACCCCTTCCTTCACTCCTACCCCTCAACCCCTTCCTTCACCACTACCCTTCAGCCCAGCCCATCAACCCCTTCCTTCTCTCCTAACCCTCACCCCAATGCATTAAAGGGGATCGCAGACTCCGCCCGTGAAAATCTGCACACTTTCGCCAGACTTGTGTCTTTTTAACTCCGTTTTACACTTTTCAAAGCTCGAACATTTTTCTTTCCTTTAACACCTTTCAAACAGCTTCTCCTGCTCATGCCCCCCTGCTGATAAGACCACCCACGTCTTTAATGCACCAACAAACTTTAAACTGTGTCTATTCAGCACTATCTTACAGTCAGACTTACTTAAAAAAACCTTATTACTATTTTTTTCATCAATAATCCTTACACTTTTATTGAATATACCCGTAGGTCTTCAATTTTGTTATGTATAGTTAAAGAAAAATAATCTATGTGAATTCCTTCCTTCATATTTTTCTATTCCCAATTCTTTAAATCAAAACGTCATTTAAAAACATTTTACGTAACAATGGTAAAAATCAGGGCTGGTAAATTTTGATTATTAAAATGAACTTGGTTCATGTTAAGATACACTTACAGAAGAAGTTTAATTGGAATCCGTTAATAATTATTATATTTACTACTGTTGAAGGAACACACACACACACACACACACACACACAGAAACGTACAGTATGATTTCCAAACTTCATGAGAGAACAACAGAGCAACAGGAGTTTAATTTTATAACCTTCATTGAACTTTGACCTTTGTGTGTGATCCCTAAATGGATATAGTCTTCTACCGGTCCCTGTCTTTATGGTGGTTATTCAGCTTCCTTAATTATTTAATAACAATTACTTTTGATAAGAACACAACCATTAATGTAATCTTTTGGCTAATGTTTGTTGCTGCCTCCACTACTACTACTACTACTACTACGACTAGTACTACGACTACTACTACTACTACGACTACTACATCCGCATTAAATAACATTGCTGATATAAACAGTTCATACAATTTAGAGCTGGTCAAAATGTATGTGCTTTATTATACCGACTACAGTGACGTTGTATTAACTAAAACACTCCAGTGAAAAAGAGAAAATTGAACAAAATATATTTTGGTTGAGGTAGAGAATTATTTAATGTTTTTTTTCTTTTTATGTGAATTTAAAAAGAAGTTGTACCCTGCGTTTTTAAAGGAAGAGTAAAATATTCTTAATTAATTTGGCCGGATAATTTTTGTCCCTGCTAAACAAAGTAAATGCAGATTTTATCAAAACAAGATATAATTTTATTTCGTATATTACATCATTAAATAAGTCAAATTTTAAATGTATTTATCTTACTATTAAATATATATCAAACTAAATCCATTTTAATAAGATATATAAGCTGAATAATGTTTCCGAGTTACAGGTTTCGTCATCAAATCATTAACTAAATCCATACTGTAAATTGTACCCGAAATCCCACCACCCCCACCCCCACCCCTCCCTCACCCTCCCTCCCCCCAAAAAATAAATATACTTTAGTTTTCTTGTTTAATTTTGGAATGAAAGCGGAAAATCATTTTAATAGGTCATAAAATATTGTAAGATAAGAATAGTGTTATGTTTTGCAACCTCACAACTTTACAGTGTTGACATACTTGGTTTGTGAGGTGAGGCAATGATTAATTATTCTCATGTAAACTGACTACCTTGTGAGGAATTGGACACAGTCGTTTATATTTGGATTATTTTCATTTTTCGTTGGAATTTTGTTATAACGTGTTGTTTTCTTCTCATATATGTATACCAATATTGTACACGTAGCTATATTTAGTTTAAATAGCCCGGTCTTTGCCAGCATGTACAGTATATAACAATTAGTATAATGATGTCAGTTCCAACCACAGGCTATACCATTTCTCGGTACATGAAGAACGACAAGAAACATTATCAAGATGTACTATAGTGATTTGAGTTTCCATCCGCCTCACAGTAAGTCCTCTGAGATATGACATCACTGTTTCTTGGGACAACGAAAGTGTCTTTCATAAAACTTGTTAACAGATCAACTGTCCTGACATACGTTCGATAGACGTCATCTAGTAGACAACATGGACCCTGGGTACAGTTTCAGTATATATTTCAGTGTGTTTCAGAACCTACAATACATGTTGTAGAAAGAGACCAGTCGTATGCTTTGACTATTCTCGGTTGTCGGTCACATTTTCAATCCAGTAAAATCTGTGTTCTGGGCTGTCAGATGTTTACGATTTAATGAGTCTTGTACGATATTAAAAAAACAATTATTTCGACACTCGTACAAAGTGGGTCCTTTTGCCTTTTATCAAGAATAATTTTATTTGTCCACACGAGGCGCTATGATGTTACACGATTTGGAGACTGAATCGTATTTTTATCTTGGAGGATCCGCTTAGCTAGTGGGTTCTCCTGAGTGTGTTGGCTGTTTTGTTGCCACCACCCGCGTCCATGCTAGCGACTCTCTGTTTGCCACTCCCAGATATACTTAGCAGTAGAGTGTGTGTGTGTGTGTGTGTGTGTGTGTGTGTGTAGGCACTGACACCCACACACGGACACTCACACACACACACACACACACACACATACACACACCTAAACATCATAAGCTCTCAGATGCAATATGTTAGAAGTACTCTACTACTACTACACGTACTCTACTACTACTACACGTACTCTACTACTACACGTACTCTACTACTACTACACGTACTCTACTACTACACGTACTCTACTACTACACGTACTCTACTTTCAAATTACGTCCGAGTTAATTCTCAGGCTTCATAACTAATACCATTAGTAATATATGTTAGCTGTAAATGTGATCGTGTATGAGGCCAGCAGCTGCACACACCGATAGGGACCATTACTATAATTGGATGGTTTGAGTTAATCAAGAGCAATATAGCTGCAGGTATTGAGTTAATTGTGACGAGCTGCAACACTCATCACAGTACTACAATACAATATTGCTTGAATTTAATGAGGAAAATATCATACACGTAATCTGTTTTATTCGAGTATAAAATGTAGTAGTTCATTTAAGTGTCAAATTAGTATTTTTTGGGGTCATATTCTAATAAATTTTCGTTCGACACTTACGATGAAGGTTTAGCTGTCATAAAGAACAGCTTGATGGAGGTGATCGTTGTGTCAGATTTAATGCCCACAATATTCGACGAGGTTTACTGAATCTGTGTTTGTCTTTAATCTGTCCATCTACAGAGGTTCTTACAATCTAATCACATAAATACCACCCCCCCTCCCCCCCAACCACACACACATACACACACGTAACAGAATTATATACACATACATATTACAGAGGACATATGACTCACAGAACTAACATGTAAAGAAGAATTATGGAAATGTTGTAGTGATTATACAGGGTTGTTAAATATAAATTTTTTCTACTACAAATTTCCCTCTTTTTTCAAGTAATTCATCATGCCGTGGTTAATATCTGTATGCTGTAATAGGAAATATGAAGAAACAGACTTTTAGCATCAAAAATAACATTTCAGAAGGGAATTGCTCCAGAGGACTTATTTACGATTCTTTTATGAGACCTGATCTTGTTGATTGAGCTGTAAGTGCATTCCATTGGTCGGCCTCATCAATATGCTTGGGATTATGCACTTCAGCGGAGTCTCCTTAACTTACTAGAGAATATTTTCTTCGTTATTTCTTTGGTTCTATATAGGAGAAGACGTCAGGTAAAATATTAAAAAAAAAGACGATATTATAGACGTCAGCAAAGATCTAATATAAAATTTTTAAATCAATATTTCACATCGTGTGGAAGGAAGATCACTAATCCTCCCCAACGATGGTAATAATTATAACGTTGATGAATTACGTATTGTGTGACCTGGATCTGTAACTGGCCTTATGAACAGCGTCGTTCCTCTTGTCTGGTTGAAAGTAAAATCTCGAAATGAAAAAAAAAAGTTAGATCGAACTTTCAACAAACTTGTACTTAAGGAAAATTTGGCTACAATGTTTGTTTTTCTTTTCTTAACTTTTCTTTTCTTTCTCTCTCTCCCGTTTAGGAAGGGTTAACTAAGTGTTACATCCATATAGGTCGAGGAGAATCACCGCCACCTCACGAACTCAACTATATCATCGATTATATGGGGCCGTTGGCGTAAATGAGACCCGTTCCTTCTAAGGCTGGCATAACCCACTACCATATCCCACGGCCTCTCTTCTCATAGTGTTCTTATAGGTTTTCCACCTCTACGGATTCTATATTTTTGTTACTGTCATCCTTCTGGTGATATCAATTGATAGGAATGATAGCCGGGGACCAACAAACGGTGGCTGGGAGGTTCTGGCCCTGGGTGATGTATCCCACGATCACTTGGCGAGACGCTCTCATCAGCACCTCCGGCCAGGGGCTCCACACTCGTTACCTCAGACGCCAGCCCGTAGGTCATCGTAAAGGTGACTTATTGGTTCCTCCCTTCTGTGGCCCGGCAAAGTTTTTTTAAGGGCTTGGTCGTGTGTGTTCAGCAGGCCTTTATGTCTCCCGGTTAGTTCTCATGGGTTGATGGCGTGTGTGGTCAGCGGTGCTTTATGTGACCCAATTACGGTGTCTGGTCAACGAAGCTTTATCTGATGGCCAGGTATGGTCTTTAGGGCTGATGGTGCCTTTGGTCATTACACAACTATATCTGTCAGTCACTTTTTTTTTATTTTGCTTATACTTACTGAAGTCACAATTATGACCCAATGGAGACTACCAGATGTTATTATCCAATAGAAAAACAAATCCCTTAACTCCATCTAAAAGTTTCATTAATTATGATTTCCCTATTTAAAATAAGAGAACATAATGGATTTATTGACGCTACGACACACACATGGCGCTGACATAACTCTGAGACTATATCGCAAGTCTCATACCAAGCTAGAGGTAAATAATTAACCACACGAATGTTAGAGAATACAGTCCGTGAGGCGGTGTAGGCAGGCTTATGGCGGCCCCGTTGAAAGCCTCGTCTTGCACTCCTCCACCGCCGCAGTAATCGGTGTGGGGATATAATCACGAGTGAAAAAATGTTCCCAGCAGTAAATCTTAATTTGCGTCAGCTAGACCGCCAACTCACTACCTCTCCCCCTCCCCTTCCCTCTCCCCCTCCCCTACCCTCTCCCCTACCCTCTCCTTCTCTTTCACTAGTCCTCCTCCTCCTCCCCCCTTCCTCCCTGTCTCTCCATTCCTCCCCCATTCCCCTCCCCTCCCTCCCCTAGTTCTCCCCATTCCCCTTCCTTCACCCTCCCTTCACCCTAACCTACCGCTGGGGAGCATTGTGGACTGAGACATCCTTAAGGAAAGTGATCACGAGAGACGTTCTGGCCACGGTCACTAAAGATATATCCTAAATGTCTGCCCAGGTCTCGAAATGGTGGCGTCTTGATGTATGTATAAAGTGTTGGATGTATGAGTGCTATGTGTTGGGTGTATAGTGAGTACTATGTGCTGTGGGCATTGTGTATAGTGAGTGGGTATGTGCTGTGGGTATTGCGTATAGTGAGTGGGTATGTGCTGTGGGTATTGTGTATAGTGAGTGGGTATGTGCTGTGGGTATTGTGTATAGTGAGTGGGTATGTGCTGTGGGTATTGTGTATAGTGAGTGGGTATGTGCTGTGGGTATTGTGTATAGTGAGTGGGTATGTGCTGTGGGTGTGTGTGTATAGTGAGTGGGTATGTGCTGTGGGTAGTGTATAGTGGGTGGGTATGTGCTGTGGGTATTGTGTATAGTGAGTGCTGTGGGTGTGTGTATGTGCTGTGGGTATTGTGTGAGTGGGTATGTGCTGTGGGTGTGTGTATAGTGAGTGCTATGGGTGTTGTGGACGTTTGGGTGCTGGTGCTGCGTGTTGGTTTCTGTAGACAATAATATTAGAGTATTAGGGAAATGAGGTTTAGACTATACAGTTGTAGGGTGTGTTCTCTGCCTACTTGTGAGCGCCGTGTACTGGTAATCGTAGACAAGTAGATGCAGTTGGTAGAATATCGTGGATGGGGAATGTTTATACAAAATCTAGTGTCTACTTCACGTGATCAGAGAAGCTGTTGTGACTATGTGGAAGAGGTGTGGCACTATACTGACCCACTTATTTGATGTTTATTTCTCTTCCGGCACGACGATTAGGTACTGTTATTGTTGACATTACGGAAGTGGGAGACTTACACGCGAAACATAAGGACGGGTTAGTGTTTGGGGATTTCCTACAGTGTGTGTGTGTGTGTGTGTGTGTGTGTGTGTGTGTGTGTGTGTGTGTGTGTGTGTGTGTGGTTTACCTTTAAATTCCATATCCAATTAGATACATTTACAAACTATTATTAATGTAGAATTTAATATAGTAATGGCTTCCTTTGGCTGTGTAAGGTGTCAGTATACTGTTTTGGTGGGTCGATTCCTCTACCCGCGCCAACGAGTGATGGTCTCTCACTACCATATCCACTTCAAGGCTGATCACTCTAATCTCCATGATAATCACGCCTCCATATTCTGACGAGGCTCCGTAAACATTTTCTCTAGCCGACTGATGTGAGAATTATCGTCCTCATTCCTTTTTACTTGATTAATTCTACCTGATGGTCGGTTATGTGTGTATGTTTGTCTGTTTGTTACTCGGTGAAGTCAGTACATAGGTCGGTTGTGTGTCTGTCAGTTAGACCACCAAGGGACCTAAAGGCAAACAGCTTCCAGTCCCGGCGTCTTAGAAGTGAAGTCCCGTGATGAATGTTGGCTGTGTGCCCGGCTCTCACCTTACACCCGGGAACCTGCAGGAGATCCACAACCTTCAGTTCATAGTTCACGATACAGTATTTAACTCTTAAATCTCATAATATAAAAATTTATTAACAATTAGATAAAAGAAGCTGGGTATATACAAACATAAACGTTATGTTCATCAAGAGAAGTAAGTGTAATTTTGCCCATATCTCTCCTGGTGATGTCCTGTTTCCGTGTATAATGCCCCCAGGATATAATTCAGCTTGTATATTGAGCGTAAGTAGGCAACTTTGGGCTTCGGTAAAGCATAATGGTGGTCATGTATCAGGATATGTAAGAAGAAGATGGTGCTTGTGCCTCACACCAGTTGAGTTGTTAGCACACTTTCTCCCACCACCATAATGAAGGAGACGAGGTCACTAGAGTGTCTAGACGACCACCTCATACCCTTTTTATGGCTTCCTCTATAGAGGGAGACAGTGTCTGGCCATGGAGTTTTTTCAGCAGATCACAAATGAATGATATTTTTTTCTCCTTTATTCACGTTTTAGTGAATTATAACTTAAACTGTGCTGGATCCCATACTCCGCCCCCAGTGATATTTTCATTTGCTTATTCGATTTATCCTTGGTATTTTTGCCTCAGATTTTTTGGTGTCAAAGTATAACAATAAAAAGTTTTCCTCTTATATTTTGATCATTAAAGATTAAATTTGTGGAAGCATAATGTGTTGTCTAATGGTAGACCCTGCTGCCATATGGCATCACAAAATTTGTGACCAAGTCCCAGGTTGCTGATCTGACTTTCTGCCTCATTTACACACAATTGCAGGGTCTCAATTGTTTCTCTTACTTTGACAACACAACATACATATACCGGTTCTCACTCTTGATCTTTTTTTTTTTTAATTTCTGTATTAATATATGGTTCAAATATTTGTTTTTCACCTGGATGGGTTAATTACCGTAAGAAAAAAAATAAGTATTGTGCCTTGTTGTCTCTCCTTCCCTACTATTATACATAGTTAATTGTTGAGAGACCCCACAGGGGAGAAACAAGCTCAGAAAAAACTTGTATCCGGTTGAGAAAAGATTTTGTCAAAAACTGAGAAAAAATGACAACAAATGTGACTTTTTGGGGGTAGTCGATACGGACGCTTCGGTGAGTGTTTACTCTGAACTCTTTAGGACGTGAAGAGTGGCGAGGGTATACCAATGTTCTCGATCATCCTCCTCCTTCAACTTTAGCTGGAGGCTGATCGTTGAATTGGAGTCTTTCAACTTTAAACGTGATGGAAATCTTCGGTCGCTGTGAATTTGAGGCCTTGATAAATTCTCTAACCTCCTTGAGAAAACAATCGAGAATTTAATGTTTTTTGAAACTGCATCAGGTATTTAAAAATGTGTGTTTTACGTGATACAATTAAGATATTTATTTATTTATTTATTTATATTAATAATTGTAAGAGTAGAGCCAAACTCTATCTATCCTTAGACTCTAAAGTGTAAAAGAACTAACAATAGATAATAATAAATATATAGATAAAGTTTGTGATACCGTAACACCAGCTGTGTGTCGAAGAGTTCTCTCTCTCTCTTTAGCTGGCAACAATGCTCCCCCCCTCCCACACACAGGAAGAAAAACTCAACAGCAGTCAGGGATTACGGTACACATAACTTGTTCAGCCATTCCCTGTATACCGAGGAGGGTCAGTGATGCACCAAGACCTTTTATCTATCAAACCTTTCGTGAAAAATCGAGGACGACTCACCTGTTCTCTGTGGACGCTCGTGTATAAAAACGTGACTTCAACCAGCCTTACATACACGGCAGCAGGGTAGAGTGACCTGCCACAGTCTTGCCACTGTACAGTAGACCGCGGTTGACAGGAGTCCCACCAATGGTTGGTAAGTCAGCCTTTCACCATTGCTTGGACGTGACGTTACGCCCCGTTTGTTAGATACAAGTTCTTACTATGGAAACGTATGTTTTATTTTCAAAAATCATAAATACAATGGCTTATATTTTTTGCTAAATTTAATGTATTAATAACATTATTTATTTCCCATTATATTTCAGTTTTCACTAAATTCATCCGTTGTTACTTCCACTGTAAATGTGTTCGCTAGCGAGTAAGAGACATCTGGGAGTTACTGAACTATTTCTGTAAATCCATTCCATTGTGTGGCGGGCGTGAGTGTTGCCAGATGACGGTGACAAAAGTTGCCAGCTCTACTCGGGTACTCAGTGAGCTGTAAACCAGGAAGTGTCCTGTAGTGGAGCTTATATTTGTTCTGTGTTCCTCACAACACACGCGCGATCCTTACACGGGCTACTGATCCGTGTGATCCGTGTTAACTTTTCTGCGAAACTGTGGGAATCAGACATCTTTTGTTTAACCGTACGTCAGGTGCCGTGTTCTCTCTTATAACCGTAAAAGGAGTAGTCAGGAACCTTGTATATACATTGTGTATATTCCAGTGTTGCCATTAGGGACGTCTGTCGCCCTTATGTCACCTGTCTGTTTGTTTGTATTTTGTTTCTCTCTATATCTGACTCTCTCTGTCCTTCTCGCCATCTGTTTCTCTCTCCTCGTCCACCACACACCCATCACTCGGTCCCCTTTTCACGTGGCTGCACTGGTGAACAAATATGTCTCTTGCCTGAGGACTGAAAACCAAACAAACACACACACTGTAATCCCCCATCAAATGGATAATGATTACAAAGTGTCACAAAAACAAAGTGAAAATTGTGCTTAGTGCAAGTTGTTATTTATACCACAGGGAAGTGTTTTTTTTTTCTTGTTGGGGAAATTAATTCGATGGTTAAGACTTTGTTTGATGACTTACATTGCAGCAGCAGAACCACCATGTCAGCAAACACTCCAACACAAATAATGGAAGTGATTCATCAAGTACTCTCGATAAGGAGCAAGACGAAGCTTACACGTCACCAAGTATATCTCTCTCTCTCTCTCTCTCTCTCTCTCTCTCTCTCTCTCATGGTGGGCAGAAGTCAAATGTCTTCTCATATGTCTTATCTTAGTGGAAGTTATTCCCTAGTGGTCGACACAGATAAGAGGACATCTCTAGCCACTTATTGGGATTGGCTATGTATACATAAATGTACTACATACATTCGTACATTAGAAACTGTGTCGCAGTGCGGCACCGTCAGCAATGGTGAAAATAATCTGTAGTGTTTTATCATGTGTAAAATTTGTTTTAACACCTGTGTTAGTAGTACTGTCCAAACTGTTTAACCTGCGTCATTATTCACTGTTAATATGTGCAGTATATGAATAATGTACAGTCGCCTTCATTTATACCCGGTACAGCATTTGGCGCGTTTTGTGAGATGTGGCAACTCTGTGGAATGTGTATCTAGCATCTTTAGTCTGGCTACTATTGTGAGGTTCCTTAGGGCCATTCTGGGAGTTTTAATATGATGTAAACAAACACAGAGGTGTATCTCACAAAACGCGTTAGCTACTGTACCAGGTATAAGTGCAGGCGACTGTACAATAATGATGTTACACTTACTGTTTCCATCCATCCTTTGTACAGTTTACCATATCATGTTCTTTCTCAGTCTTCTCTGGCCAGTGACTTAGTTAGCTTCTTAAAACAGATCTACAGTGACGGATATTACATTGTATTTGATAGTTACGAGCTTGTTTGCATTGTAGGCCCTCATCTCCCATGGAACAATTTCTCTCTCGTCAACAATAAGTTATCGCAGATTCAGTTGTTCAGTAAAAGATGCAGTGTCATTCTTATATAGATTTTAGTAATGTTTCTGCTACAAATGAATACCTTTTCATACAGATGTTTTACACATTACATATTGAGCTCACACAGTTCTCCAATTCGTTCTTCTTATTACTCTACTCCTAGTCTTTGCTGTTTGGTTGCCATCGTTACTGTAGGGAATGTGTAAAAAAAACACAAAAGCATCTGGTATCATCTATAACCCCTAGCTTTTCCTCACTCAAGCAAGAGATACCAACAGCGTAGCTCCTATCTTATAAACACAAAATCTTTCAACTCTGGCAACTTCTACCGTCTAGTCTTGAGATACCAACCCGTACATATCTTATTTTATTGTTTCCATTTATGTTCTTGAATTCGTCTTATTCAATGCTCTTCTAAGACCGCCATCACCTGAATCTCCCCCTGTAAAAAAAAAACATAGAACTTTTTTATCCAACTTTTTCCCAAACAAACAACAAAGCTGGAAGCACCCCACTTACTCTGCACTATGCTAGGAAGGTTGGGACATAGACTCCCAAGGGGCTCCATCTAGGAGTAGCAGAGCGGGAGGAGAGATGTCAGTGGTCTTACAAGTGGCCATTAGGGATATGTACTAGCGAGGGGCAACACACACGCTCAGCTCACTCCTATGAATGTTTACAGGGAGATGGAAGCTTCGCAGGAATTAAAATGTAAATAAGCCATCCGTTGTATCTAGATTATCCACTTCCAACTCTCTGGCGTAAGTGAACCTGCGATCTATAAGTAAATTAAGGCAAATAAATTCTTGGAGGTAACTACTGGTAAGAGCAAAATTACGGCGTTTGAAGAGGACGGGGAGTAAACAGTGTAGTGTCTCTATGACTGAAGAAGACCTGGAGGTTGTGAATTAATTTAGTATTTGAGAGTAATATTACACAAAGATGGACATTGAATACAAAAAAAGTTGAATGCGATGATGGACGACCTAAAGGGGTTCTCATGTTATATAGGGAGAATATGATGTAATTCTTGTTAAAACTCTTCTGATTATTTGTGAAAGTCTGGTGTTTGAGAGCAGTTTTAACACCAAGACTGAGAACAGGAGAGGCTGATATCACGTAAAATATAACGAGAGACGGGATAATCGATATAGTAAGCAACGAATATATATATATATATATAAACATATACGACGTGGAAAGGATCAGGAGATTCGAATGCATCAGAGCATATGAAAGTTTTATAGCCATGTAGACCGCATGACAGGTGAAAAATTGGATTGAAAGTTTTGTGACAGTATAGTTGAGGGTATGAAAGCGAGAGCAAGACTAGGAAAAAGATGGACAAGGCTGTATTGGTGTATTAATAAGGCCAAAGGGTGTTGTAATGAAGGAAGATGGAGCCAGGATCATGTTTATTGTAATCAGTTCATACATCAACCACATGAGTAGAGGGGGAGCCAGACCACCCGACTTAGTATACACAGTGACCTGGGTATACACAGAGACCTGGGTATACACAGAGACCTGGGTATACACAGTGACCTGGGTATACACAGTGACCTGGGTATACACAGAGACCTGGGTATACACAGAGACCTGGGTATACACAGTGACCTGGGTATACACAGTGACCTGGGTATACACAGTGACCTGGGTATACACAGAGACCTGGGTATACACAGAGACCTGGGTATACACAGTGACCTGGGTATACACAGAGACCTGGGTATACACAGAGACCTGGGTATACACAGTGACCTGGGTATACACAGAGACCTGGGTATACACAGACCTGGGTATACACAGTGACCTGGGTATACACAGAGACCTGGGTATACACAGAGACCTGGGTATACACAGTGACCTGGGTATACACAGTGACCTGGGTATACACAGTGACCTGGGTATACACAGAGACCTGGGTATACACAGAGACCTGGGTATACACAGTGACCTGGGTATACACAGAGACCTGGGTATACACAGAGACCTGGGTATACACAGTGACCTGGGTATACACAGAGACCTGGGTATACACAGTGACCTGGGTATACACAGTGCCTGGGTATACACAGTGCCCTGGGATGAAGCGGTATAATGAAAGTGAATGTTAAGGATTCACTTTGTGTAGTTTTCTTGGAAGTTGAAGATGAGAGAGAGTAGGAGGACTGAGTAGTGATTCCTCTTGTTGTTTTATCCATTATTTTTGTCCTGCATCTCTCTTCTTTACCATTTCCTTCTGTTTACCTTTGATTTAGCCAATGCAAGGGTGGGAGCGGAGAAGTAATAATTAATAAATAATTGAAAGCCTTGATACGTATACCTGATAGTTTAAACTGAAATAAGATGAATAATTTCACTTGACATGGAAATAAAAAACAAAAAACAAAAACAACGGTGAAGGTACATATAAGTAAAAAAAGATAGGGATTCCTTTAGGGTTTTGGTGAAATCTTACTGCCTTATTGCCTCGTCTCTCTCCCTCTCTCTTCGCCAACTTCATTGTGAGCAGCAGCGGGATTAGAAACATTCTCCCTACGTTAAGAGATAATACTCACTCTGTAAAGTGTATCAAGTATTCGAAGCAGAGAATCAGTTGGAAAAAATGAACTTGAAACTCTCTCTAAATTTTTAGCAGGAATGCAATTAGAGCTGGATTCCAGTTCTCTCTTTTAAAATGAAAGGATCTACTTTGATTTCAAATTACCTTGAAAGTTGGCCAAGACCCAAGTGAGTGAGCGAGCCTCTTTGGTTTCTCCACTTAGCCTTGACGGGGAATTCTCTAATTAGCTTCTTTAGGTGAAAACTTAAACGATATGTTAAATTCCTTTTCTCATGAAGTTTGCGTGATATATTAGCGAGTGCAGGAATCAAACACGATTCACATGCACTTAACATGACTTTGTGCTTAATGATACTGCAGATGTGACCACTGTGAGTTTATTTTAAGTTAATGGTATTTGTGGTATACATGTGTTTTGTATTTTGAGATAATACATTATACTACAATTACCTACATATGAATAAATCTTTTTTTTTTCCGTATCGTTTGGTGAAGACATAAATATAACTACTCATTACGTAACTGCTTCCCCTTACTAGAAACACAATAGGAGCAAAATAGCAACTTGGTTCTAGTACACAGTGGCACCGAGACCCCCCCCGTTTAATTACTAGTATTAAAAATTTTGATGATCTGCGGACCTTGTCATAAAACCATTTTATAGAGATGAAGAGAAGCCATGAATTTTGTCAAGGTGTAATCTGCTGGAGTAAGAGTTAACCCTCGGTAAGTCAGGCTCCAACACACTCTTCAATTACTTGCATCTGTGTGATTTGTTTTCCTTCTGGTGCATAAAACTTTCAATACCAATGAAGATAAATGATAAAAAAAAAACAATGTTAATAAGCCAAAAATTATGTAGCTCTTGGTTTAATTTCGTTATGTAGGTGGTGAACAATCAATCCCTCCACCCGGCTGAAATAAAACTTACTCAAATATTTGGTCGTACGTTCAGTTAAGTATACTCAGGTACTCTCACCCGTGCCATCTTCTACAAACGTCTTATTGTTATTGTTTATAAGGGAGTTACTCCTCCTGTTACCTTACTCTTCTACTTGGTTACTCCTCTGTTACTCCATTACTTGTTCCACTACTCAGTCCTTTACTCTCTTATACTCCACTACTTCAACACACTCCTCTCACATCAAAGTCATCTACTTATATTTACTTTTTCTACACCTTCAGACTCCTCTCAATCACGCAAACTTTCTGAATTTGTGGAACTTTTAAAGTATTTTGGGGAACCTTCAGATATTGTAGAACATGCAAACTTTATGGAACTTAAAAAAAAAGTTTTAAATTTTCCCCTCGTTTCATATCATGCCCACTCACCTCCTCTCAGTCCATCTTCTGTTGTCTTTAAGCCCACACGCCCACATCTCTCCCACAGGTTCCTCTAGAGTCTAGACTAATATCCCACACTCACCACACCTTTCATTATCCCCCACACTGTCTACATCTTTACGCCAGATATATGTAACTTTATTCCATCTACATACAGTAAAATCTTATCCAAACCACATTCATACGTAATTATGCTCCAAATCAATTTATATGATAACTACTGTATATTCAATGTTATTCTAGGTAATCTTACGTTCTCAGATCAACACACGCGCCAATACGTTCCCAAAGGGGCGATCACTTTGGGAGATTGACAAGGACAGACTCGGAGCTACACACAGGCGTCAGGTGAAATGGTCCCCCTAGGGATATATATTTAGGCACATCTCAAATATACAGATAAACAGAGATGGAGACAGAAGAGCAAAACAGACATACACACGGAGACGATTACACACAGACAGACAGAAACGTAGACATAGAGTCGAACACACAGAGACAGACAGACAGGTAGACACGGAGACAGACAGACAATAAAATAAGAGATGGATTGATACTGTAACAGATAGACAGAGATATTTATAGAGGCAGACAAATAAGCGGATAGACTACCAGAGAAAAGAACACTTAAGACAGGCGGACAAAGAAGCTAACTGACAGAAAGACGGGCGGTCTGACAGAGATGAACGGAAACACTGACACAAGCAGTCTGATAGTCTGACAGCTACAGAGAAGAATACAACGACAGGCACAGACTAACAGACAGACAAACAGTTACGGAAATTACTAGATAGTCGTCACAGCCTCAGGAGGTGGTGGTGACGAAGGAACATCACATTCAATAAACGTGAATGAGAAAGGTTTAACTGGAAGATGTCAGGGCGTCTCCACCAGTGGCTCAGGAGAAGCGCTGCACTTCCCGCGTCAATGTGATCATAAAGAAACGAAACCCGGAATTCTCTGCCACATCCTATAATCTTTAGTGTCTCAGCGTCGGCCTGGAATGCGTCTCCACACTTAAGAATCTGATAGAATCTTGATATAGTGGCGCTAAATGCCACCGCCTCCACTATTCTTTTGTTTTTCCTTGTCTGTGGTGTCTGTTTTTATTTATTTTATTCACTTATGTTGTGATAAAAAATAATGACTTCTTAACTAAAGTGGATAAAGACTTCCATTTCATGCTCGTGTGAAAAAATAAACAGCGGGAGTACAAGTGTGAGTATGTAAGAGTTTAGTAATGGTAAAATTGCAAGAATTTGATTTTTTAGGAATTTTTCATATGAAGATGAGATAATATGTTAAACCAAATAAATAATTATTGTAAATAGGAAATTAAATATAAGAATATATAAAATATAATCTGAAGGGAAGACTCTGTTTGAGAGTCACGGGGCTTGGTGGGTCGTGTTGAGGTTCCGACTGCCACGCTGTCTGGACCGTTCACGACAGAACCCGATATCTGACTTCATGATATTGAAATCAGCTTAGTTCCAAATTAAAATATAAATGTCACATATAAATTATTAGTTAAACGTTTGTATAGTTACTTAATCAACAAACAAACGTAAAGCAACATTGCAGGTGTCTCAAGATCAGAATTTTAGCAGCAATATATTTCTGATTTTCTCACCAGCTGAGTGACGGTGTGAGGCTGCTAACTAAACGCTCGCCTCTGGTAGCTCGAGTATCAGTAAGTCTTGTCTTCTCTCTATACATTGGTGCTCCGTGTTTACCAATGTAGATTGAATCGCTCACAGCTAAAGGCTCTTCAGAATGCTCTTCCAAACCTTTGGGAATTTGATATTCAAATGGAGGTGTATTTCTCTTCTCGTCCCACATCGCCTTCCTCACCCTCCCTCCCTCCCTCCCTCCCTACCTCTCTACAGGGCGAGGAACAGTTTGGACCTTGTTTATTTATCATGTTCACCCAGATTGTGTTAACACTGGTTGTAACAGTCGTACCAGTGTGTCTTGTGGCTTCCTTGTATTTCACTATGTTATTTTGTGCGGTGTAGGAAATAATATACTCTTGTTATTTTCTTTAATGACCTTTTAGTCTTAATGACCATCTAAATTACTTTAATTATTTTCACCTTTCTTCTCACCGTCTACATCTTCAGGTTTTCTCTTCTCTCACATTAGTTTCAGGTTTTTTGGGGGTAATTTCTTAATGGTTTCTCTTATAACGTTTTTTTTACACCTTTATACATGTCTCTCTATTTCTTCTTTTACTTTTTCTTATATGTTAATTATTATTACGAAGACATTTATCTTGGCCACTCGGTAAAAATGTAAAGAAACACCATATATTTCTTCCACGAGGCAGAACATAATATATTCTCTCAGGTAAAACTCGATTGTATTGCCGTGTACCAGTGTGTGTGTGTGTGTGTGTGTGTGTGTGCTGCCCATTGTGTTACCTCGGCCAGAGAGGCTATTGATCATCAGGCGTCAGAGAGGCCTGATTAGTTGCCTGATGTGTTCACTCAATCAACCGGTCGACGTCAAGGGTGGGAGATAAACTCTTGGTGTAATCTACGAGACTCGGTATAAACACCTCCTCCCTGCTCTATCTCTTACCTGTCCCACAGTCTCTATGATTCCAGGAATTTTTTTTTAAGTCCTGTACCTTGCAATAGGAGATATGAGTGTTTTTGTTTGTTATCATACGGTATAAGAGATGTGTGTGTTTGAATATGTTTGGGGTTGAGTTCCATGTTTTGTGTGTGTGTGTGTGTGTGTGTGTGTGTGTGTGTGTGTGTGTGTGTGTGTGTGTGTGTGTGTGTGTGTGTGTGTGTGTGTGTGTACATTCGGGGAGAACCAATAGAGTCTGGGATAGTTTTAGTCTCTTCCTAGGTTTCTCTCTACTCCGCCACCAGCCCAGCTAAAGGTAGAGAGCGTCACCTAGCAATATCCCGGACGAACCATTCTAGACTATAGCTTTTACTGGGAAACAAATTGGGTAGCCTGATATATATATACTGTATGTGTGTGTGTTATCGTATGGGTGTATGATCGTATGTGTGCGTCTGCGAGTGTGTATGGGTGTATGGTCGTATGTGTGTGTGTGTGTGTGTGTGTGTCTGTTTGCGCTTCCCTGTGTGTTTATTTATTTGACCTGTATTTTTTTTTTATATTTTGTTTGCCTTTTATGCGTCAGTCTACATCCATATGTAATCTCACATGTTTTTGTCTATGTTATTAAGTTCATAAATCAAACTAGCTCTATGATCGAATCGCCTTTTTATGAACTCCAGAGCAAGATAATTGTTCAAATGTATGTATTTTTGGCTTCCTCTTGTCAATTAATTCCAATACTGTGATCCACGGAAATATTTCACGGGGTGTACGGGAATATTTCAGGGGGGGGTCCACGGCAATATATTTCTTGGGGTCCACGGCGGACTATTAAAAGTTGGAAAATTTTCATGAAAACTGGAAAATTTGAAATAAATATAGTTTCATAATTCATTTCGACTTAGTAGGGTAGAATGTGTTTCATTTCTTTTCATTTTGACTTTAAAATCACTCACTGGGTGACTCCAAATGTTATTAATCACTGTGGTTATAAGTTATTGTGTTATTGTTATACAGTTATTGATTGTTATGCTTTTGGCTTTCATAATGGAAGATAAAAATATGCTGTCTTCATCTCCTGACCTGACGGATTATATAATTTAACATTTGAGGGATATTTTCACAAGTACGTCTTAACCATTGAGCATTATTTTTTCTCGTATGTTTGTATTTTTTCACTGTGTTTATTTTGAAGTGACCCGTTGTACTCGCTATGGGAAACTATTCGGTTGGTTGTCAATTTAGTATTTAGTGTTCTGAGTTTTAATTCGATTATGATATTGTTGAACCCGGAAAAAGTAAACAGAGTGTGACGTCCGTTTGAACAACCATTTCATAATATTACCATCACCATAATCCAGGTTGGATTTACTCGTCATGGGCTACATTTAGCTTTTGTTTATGATGTTATTTGTGCCAGTAGTTCAATTAATTTGGGAATCAAAATATTATGCAAATCAGTGTACGGGCAGCAGAGCCAGTGTATACAGCATCTCTCTTTGTTTATTTCTCTCTCTGGTTGTTTGCCTTTCATTCCTCTTGTTTCTCTATCTTCCTCACACACACACACACACACACACACACACACACACACACTTGTAATACACCATGTTTTGTGAGGCTGCCATACATTCTCGCACGCTGTAGACGACTATTTTAGATGTTTTTTTTTTTTATAAACACATGACAATCAAGAGGAATTAAACAGGAGAGGAAACTGGTACATAAAATCATCACGGTTGATAAGTTCAGGTAATTGTTCTTGCAAGGTAGGAGAAAAGTTAACATATTGATTATTAACACGAGTGACTATTTTAACACTGTTGAATAGTTGATCAAGTTTACCAAAGGCCCTTCACTCCCCACCACTTTTTTTTATATTTACTGTTTATTTTGAACCTTTTTTGATATCGCTCTATTAGTTTTCATCAGGCGGGGTAAAGGTTGAATATTTTGCGACTTCATTCTGTGTTTACATGGATAGTCTCAAGGGACGCGGGGTTCTCAGCCAGTTAAACACATCTCTTGGTCAATTTTATTTCCAACATTCCTCCCCCCTCCCCCCTTTATTTACTTGTTTCAGATCTTGTGTGCTCGTGTAAATATAATGGCCACATAACTGCAATGAAGTTATACATGAGTGTTATTGATGACTGACAGATTATAAGAGATGATGTAGGGAAGAAGAAGAAGAAGGAGGTATTTAAGAAAGAAGAAATGTAAGAATAGGAGGAACATCATAGAGGGGTTGAGATGTGAAGAAAACTCAAGTATCATTGCCAAGTGTGGGAATGACTCTCTTGTGTGGTGTGTAGGTGTGTTTTGAGGGGATTTCTTAGGACATCAGATGTTAGGTTTGTATAGTGCTTGAGGGACTATCTTGTATGGCTTGAAGGTCCAAATGTGCGTATGTCCAGCTCTAAGTCTTGACGTTGTATATACACTTAATCCGAAACTTAATGGTGAATCTTTGTGATGTTATGTCGATTGCGTCTTGTCTTCCGTGTAAGTATTTGTGTGTGTGTGTGTGTGTGTGTGTGTGTGTGTGTGTGTGTGTGTGTGTGTGTGTGTGTGTGTGGGTTTAGTTATAACATAAAACAACGACATCAAATAACGCATTCAACATTATGTACAGTTTCCTTCAAAGCGATATAAACAAGGTAGCTATCTTTAGAGCGTTGTATAACACTTGCCTCACCCCAGTACGAAAGAACTCTGTAATATTTGCGGCAAACATTTGGTCAGGAACTACTGCAAGAACGGATTGGAAACCGAGTTATCAGAAATATGTGATTTTTGTCTGATGGCCTTCAGGGGTGAGTGGGGGCGTGTTTAACTGGACACATGCTCTCTCTCTCTCTCTGCCTCACCTCTGTTGTCCTGGGTTTTGTTTATGTGTGTGTGTATGTAAGAGAGAGAGAGAGAGAGAGAGAGAGGCTCCAACTTCACTCTCCCCTTCCGGCAGATCCCTCTCACCGCAGCCCCTTCCATCTCCTTAACCCCCCCCTCCCTTCCTAATGCTTCATTCATTCCCTCCCTCTACCTGCCACCCCTCTCCATCCACTCTTTATCTTCTCTCAGTACTCTCCTCTTCCATTTAAAGACAACAAGCCATCTTTCTCATCAATTTTATCAGTAACAAATACATTTCCCTCCATGATTCCTTACCTCTCTTTCTCTCTAGTTCGTAATCTTTGTTGTGAAGGAATAACACTTGAATGCTCTTTTTGTTGTTGTTGTATTCCCTGGCCTCATCTCGTCTGACCACTCTAATGTCCCCCTTGACCACTGAATGCTCCTCTTAACTTCAACTCTCCCCCCCCTCCCTCCCTCCCTCCCCCTCTGTAAACTACCATGACTCTCTTCTAATGTAGGTGCGGTTCTCACACACTTTGATCTTGGTCACGTTTATTTCTTACGTTAAGTGCTTTTAGTCTTCACTTTTAGTCTGTTAAAACTTATTTCTATCATTCTTGACTCGAGGAATTTTTATGGTTTTCATTTCTTCCTTCATTTCCATCATTTCATCTTTTGTCTTTCGTCTGGCTATTTATCACTTAGTCTCCCCTTCACTCTATACTCCGCTGATGGTCCCTTCCGTTGTGTGTGTGTGTGTGTGTGTGTGTGTGTGTCCCAGGAACATGTGGACGACAAGAGCTGCGCATATTTGCTTACATGTCACCATCAAATATTAAATAATATCAAGTATTCAACTGTGTCATAAAATTGCTGCGAAAAATCCTTTACAATGGCTGCTATTGACCCTTCATTTAACATGCTATTATCCTCCGTCGTAGTCCAAACATTCACGTATTACTTAGTGAAATGAACACGTTCTGTTTTTGACTCCCGATGTAAATCACATTTGTTGTAAAATATATTTACCTGCACTGAAAATCGATGACTGAAAATCCCCAAGACTCATGTTAACTGAATTTTGAGGTTTTTCTGTCTAGCTTCAAGTTGACTTACAATTGAAAAAAAAAAATATCACTTTCTTTCACACTCGTAAAATCTAGTCGAGAATTTCCCGAAAGTAGAAACTTACCTGAAGCTACACCAGCGTCGGGAAGCACGACAAAACCGAGACCAAAATGTAAAGTTTTATAAAGTCAAAGACAATACAGCATGAGACTGTACACGCACAACGTTAGTATAATAAATAAATTCAAACTAAGTTGTTCACCATCTCTCTCTAATTTATGGAATGTTGTTGTTTCTTCTCTTAAAGTCTCAAAATTACTGTATTTATTTATTTTAGAAAGAATCTTGCATGATATTGCATATAAAGGTTCTAATAATGTAGATACAAGACTTACTACTCTATAAACATCTCTCGTGTAACTATGAAGAAAGAGAATGCATAAATTAAATTACCTGGCAAAGACCTTCATTCAATTATGTTCATTTTCCATAAAGGGATTTCTTGTAGCTTCTTAGGTAATATTCCTCGACCAAGGCAGGAGTAAGTTAACTGCATATTTGTCTTCCCATTCAGTGTGTCAGGTCTGTGGCTCATTTAATAAACCTTTCGCTATACTGCTTCAATTTTCTTCTTTTTAATTGTGTCTCTCTCTCTCTCTCTCTCTCTCTCTCTCTCTCTCTCTCTCTCTCTCTCTCTCTCTCATAAAATCCATCTAAATCAACACCATTATCAGTTAAACACAAAAATTAATTGCGTTTTATAATATATAATTTATTATTATGAATGATTACGCCACTATTATTATTATTATTATTATTATTATTATTATTATTATTATTATTATTATTATTATTATTATTATTATTATTATTATTATTATTATTATTATTGACAATAGTAGCTGTTGTTGCTGGTATAATTTTTATCGTGTACTGTATATGGTTCTCTCCTTATATTTGGGATAAGCTGTGAACAGACATAATTCCTGAAACTCAAACAATAAAATATCAGCATCCTTCATATACAGCAACAATAACCATTACTCAAAATTCATTAATGAAAATCCATCGTTCATCAAAAAGTTTTGTTGATACAACGTTTGTTCGTAAAAAGAAATACGGTAATAATGTTATTTATTGTATTTTGGCAAAGTAATTTGGCGTGAATATATTTATGGATTTTTTCTTTTTTTTGTAGGCTCTTGTTTAGTCCTGACCTCCAGTTCTGACCATGCATAATCTGCCTTATTGAAAATTAGGTTAGGTTAGGTTAGGTTAGGTTAGGTTAGGTTAGGTTAGAAATAATCGTTAGCCAAAACTGGATATGGACAAATAACTGTATTTTTACTTATTAGATACTTTAGTTAATCTTGACACATGTAATTTAATCTTCGTGCAAGAGTCGATTCACCTACTAATAACTGTTTTACTGTCTCTCTATACTCCTGTACTGTGAACATGCATCTCACATTAAAAGTACCAGTGACCTGACACAGTTAGAGAACACAGTCAGTGGTCAAAGGGCGGGGAGCGTTGTAAGGCTTTGGTCAACGTACTGTACTGTACCGGTGACTAGTGAACATTTGAGCATAAATGTTTGTTTCAACGCACTTCAAAGAGAATAGTGTCTGGCTTTATAGTGTGAATTTAGCTTTGCAGTATATAAACCCTGAAGCTATTATTAGAGTCTATAATGCTTCCTCTAATCATTAACTAAAGATGGTGACGTGAGCACAATATATTAGTCTTTCAAAGGCAAACTTAATCAAAGTTGACTGTGTAAATACCGTGTGTACGAAGCACCTAAGTCTACAGGATAACCCACCTTACCTCTCCCTGCTAGCTGAGTCTTGGTGTACAGTATACTGCAGGCACACTAACCAACCGGTCACCATAGTCGTGGCATACTTTGTGGCATTCAGTAAAGCCGGTGATTACCCAATAAAGTCTGACTGGCCTGTGGCTCAGAGGAACACCGGAGCTTAGTGAATAGGTGGATGTGTATAGAGGCGGAGGGAACCAGGGGATGAATCTGTGACCATAACAACAGCAGCGCGAGTGTCCTGGTAATAGTACTGTAAGCAAGTGTTGACAGCGTGGTTCATGGTGTTGTGTATTAACTCGTAAATGTATCATACTTGACCTCTGAGTTATTGTCCATATTTTTTCATCCTTCCACGTATAACACACACACACACACACACACACACACACGTGATTATAATAATATCAATGACAGAGAGGAAATTTCAGACCAGATTTACAGTGAACCAACATACCAGATTAAATGGAAGTAATTTTGCAAAGCTCACACGGCGTCTCTTTCGCTCTGCCTTTAGCCGAATCGTTATCAATCGAGTTACAACGTGAACATTGACATTTCAATTATGCATCCAATCACCAACGTGTCAATACAGCGCGTTGTTTATTGCTCGTGTTAGATGGCGCGCGTCCCGACCATGTTGACAAGACGTGGAGGTGTTCTCACTCTCACGCTGTCACATTTAAATGACTTTGCGATATGCTTTTAAGAATTCCATAATCGTCTACGCGTTAGAAATGTTAACTCTTAATTGGAAGAAGTTATGCGTGTCTCCCAATGTAAAGAAACGAGGAAAGGTTACACACAAAAGCGTTAAGTCTCTTTTAAGTTATCCAGAAATTGTCGTAATATGATTTGAAATATACCATTACCTCTGTTAACTACAGCAGTTGACATCAGTTAGAAAATGATTGATGATATTTGTTTATTTTTACTGTTGAGATGAATTTCCAATGCATCGCAGAGGTATTAAAGCACTCTGTATGATGTTAGTAATTATAATGATCAAATCAAAAGCTACAACACACATGCACAAACGTATACACACAACTACACAGGCACTCTCATACCACACATGTATATTTACGTACAAACAGAAGCAGGAACCACACTCACGCAGAACAGCGGAAATAACCATGAAATGCAGATTAACCCACTGACCAAACAAGAAACAAACAACACACACACACACACACACACACACACACACACACACACACACACACACACACACACACACACACATACACCGTTTGTTTGTATGTGTCTTTGTGTATGTGTCTGTTTTTATATGCCTGTGCCAGTGTGTGTATACAGTATTTTGATATTTTTTTAATGCGTGTTAGTGGATATGGTTGTGCGTAAGTATAAATGCACGTATGTGTGTGTGTGTGTGTGTGTGTGTATTCCCCAACCCCCGTCACAACTGCTGCAGGTTTAGATCAAAGCGGCAGCCACAGTGAACACGGTGCGATAACTCCACAACTCCGCAGGGAAGTTCCTCGCCACCAGAGACAAAATGTTGGAGGAATTTTGGGGGGGAAACTCGTCAGCCGGCAGCACAAGGTATTTTTAAGGGAGAAATGGGCTAACTTTGTAGATTGTCGGTCCCCTTTTTTTTTTCCCCCACGAGCTGGAGTTGCCTCTTTACCACTGCTCTCTTCTACGGTGATAATTGACCACCACTTTGAGATTTGTGTAGTGGAAATAAATCGGTTGTGGGGAATTAATGAAGAGAGGAGGAGCTGGTGGCTCACTCTTTGCTCTACTTGAAAGGATTTGTTGTTGTTCTGTCACTTCACCTGGGAGAAAAAATGTAACTCATAATAATAATAATAATAATAATAATAATAATAATAATAATAATAATAATAATAATAATAATGATAATGATGATGATGATGATGATGATGATGATGATAATAATCTCCTTATGTTTTCTATAGAATGTGATAAGAAGAACTAGGGTAGTATACAGTAGTAAGTGTTATTTAAGGCTCGAATACCGTGTGTGTGTGTGTGTGTGTGTGTGTGTGTGTGTGTGTGTGTGTGTGTGTGTCATTAAGAGGTGCATGTTAAAGTATATCTTCGCCTTTAAATGACACAATAAACTGACACACAAACGACATGGAATCTTCAGCATAAAAATCCACACTTTCGTTAGTTAGTTAGTTAGTTAGTTAGTTAGTTAGTTAGTTAGTTAGTTAGTTAGTTAGTTCGTTAGTTAGTTAGTCAGTTAGTTTGTTAGTTTCCTGACTAAATGTTTACAGAAAAAAATATACGAACTAAAACTCCTAAACCTTATACTCCTTGGTGTGAGCGGCCATTGAGAGGAGCAGAAGGGCAGCAGTACCTCAGAGAAGGAGGAGGGGAGGGGTAACAGGGGAGGGGTAACAGGGGAAGGGTAACAGGGGAGGGGTAGCAGGGGAAGGGTAACAGGGAGGGGGATGAAGGGAGAGAGGAGGGCCACAGAGGTATTATTTCCCGTCCGCCAAAAACAGGACAAAACAAGTTCATCTGTTTTGCTCTTCCATTTATTCTTTCCAATATAAATACTATGACTGTCAGCGATTAATGTGCCACACAGACGATTAATCACGCGAGATTAAAAGTGAGTAATTACCGCTCCAGCGATATGTGTGATCACGGGGAATGTGGAAAAACAAACAAAAATACTCGGGCGGGGGTGGGGGGGGGATTTTTATCTTCATGCGCTACGTCGAAAGTGAAGCGATAAAAACATCAATGCATTATTCGGATGATTATGATACACGAGACAAGTCTAAGTTCAATGGCAGGTTTGGTTAAAAATATATTGTTTGATATTACAAAATTCTATTACATAGCACCGTTACGTGTGTGGTTTTTTTTGTAATTATCTCTATTCTACCTGAGATAACCAAAGGTGACTTGAGTTATTAGCAGTGATTACCTCACCTGGATACACGAGCTCAGAGCCATACAAGTGTTAAAGAAGGAGTAACGTAAGTATCCATTTAATTAAAGAGTTTATTATCGTGACCATTTTAGCAGAAAGAGAAATTAGTGAATTTTTCAGACAACTAAATGTATTTACCTGTGTGCTGGCCTTGGGTTTGTCTATTTAACTTATTAGGAAATAATTAGGGACGTATTAGGAGTTATGTATAGCACTATCATCCCTCGTATTTATCAAGATTAGATATAATTGTAAGGCATATATCAACTGGTTCTCTAGTTATCCATTTAACTTATAAATTAATCAGGGCTTTATTAGGGATTATGTACCAGAGAGGGAAATATTTGACTCCCTATAATTTCAGGTCATATGCCAAGGGATCCAACGCCACGTAAACTTATCATAACAGCTTCAGGTATTCAGGATTTTTTTTACTCTGTGGTAGAAACGGATAGTGGAAATCTTTGTTGTTATTCTTATCACCAGTTGTGTCGTGGTAGGTGGAGTCACTCACTTGCTTGGGGTAATGAATAAAGAGTTTGTGTTTTTAGTTATTGATGTGATTTAATAATGTGTAAAGCTATCGTGGATTCGCTCACAGTTTTGTACTTGTTTTCAAAGTGCATCAATATTCTGTAACTTAAATACTATTATGTTCCTGATTGATATTTCATAAGTTTTTAATTGAATCTACAAAATATGTATCATCTTTATTCGTATTTTGTGGGTTTTTTTTATTTATTCGAAGTGTTGTATTTTTTTTATTCTTGTCTCTTTTATTACCAGAAAATACATGAAAGTCAGATTTGTTCGTAACGTGATCCAGGTAAAAACTTAATATGCAACAAATTACTTTTTCGTTCTCACCTCAAGCAAAAGGCTACAACATTTCCCTTATTGTATTTTAATATTGCTGAATGTAATTACGTACGAATTTTTAATTATTTGGTTCAACTGATATAGGATATTCTTTTTTCTGTTAATTCGAAGAGACATTTTAGGGGTATAGCTTTGACTTATTAAACCCTCGTGTACAAGTCCCTCCGGTTATTTAGTTTTGAAAAAGACTTAAATTACAACAGGTAAAGCCATTAAGGAGAAAAATATTGTGAAATTTAACGTGATATCAGATGTTGTTATGTTTTAGGAGTTCAAGATGTGAATTCTCGATGATTAGTTATATAATGAAGGGCATCTAGTTAGTTTAAAGGTAAAGTCTCGGTGTAATTTCGATGTAAGTGAGGCCGCTATTTTTTTTTTACAGTTTAAATTGGTTCACATATCACCAATGAAATGGATATATCAACTTAGGAACATTTGAGAATATGTGGGTAGATCTAGTCCAGAGGGCCAAGGATTGGTGCGGGTGACGTGGTGTAAAATGTTAATGTCTTGATAGTGTGTCTAATGAGTGTTTGTTCTTAAACACTGTTGACTAAAGCGCGTGATTGCCTAAAGATATTTCATTCAGAACGAATAAAATTACCTTTTTGGGAGAGCGGGATTAATCTCAGGCCTCAGGATAATTACGTTACCTGTTCAATAACGAGAGTCGCTGTTACTTTGTTGAAATTAGAGAACCGGGAAGTATTTATACGTATCAGACTATCCCTCAATAATATAATGCGATTGTATCTCCGTCCCCAATCTAGAGAGCTTCACCACCACCACCACCACCACCACCACCACCACCACCACCACCACCACCACCACCACCACCATGACCACCACCACCACCACCACCACCACCATGACAGCGTCAATTTGGGCTCAACTACTTCCCCCGAGAACTCTTACCCCACTAACTTTCCCGAGCGTTTAACTGTTGTCTTTCCAATATAGAGCTCCATAGTCCTGTAGAGAGCCTCACCTCCTCCTCCTCCAGTACCCTTTAGAGTGCCAGTACCACCGCGATGTTACCCAAGGACCCGATAGAGCTCCTAAGGGCCTCATCGTCACTATGGTAGTTTAAACAGGACACACACACACACACACACACACACACACACACACACACACACACACACACATAGGATCAGAGGAGATTCATTAATTCCCAGCACGAGAGGACGACGTGATCACTCTCTCGCTCAGGAGGGTAAACATCTCACACCTCAGCCACGGGAAGAGGAAGACAGGTCTCTCTCTCTCTCTCTCTCTCTCTCTCTCTCTCTCTCTCTCTCTCTCTCTTAATACGGTCAGATGTTGAGAGAAGCTCCCTTACCACCATCCCGTCATTTTTATATCGTATTGTGAGTAGGCCGTTCCGTGTTTCTCTCTCTCAAGTTACGGGGAAAAAATGCCGCAAACTGTTTGAAAATCTGAACCTAAAAACCTGTTTATGTGTCGTATATGTTAGACCGACACACTCGATATCTGTCACCCTGCATATAAGTCAAGATACTCCAACATGTGATCGATCGTGTTGCTCCAATAAGGGAACTTGGCTGAGCTGTAACTTACATTATCTGGACTATACAACTTAGATGAAACTCGGTCACTTGGTGTCAGGACAACATCGGTGACAACGACCAACCATTGATCAACGACACACATACACTTGAAGACATAAACTGTATATTGATGCAAATTTTCTCACTATCTCCAGGATTAAGTGTAAAATCACAAGACAATAATAACTAAAAACCTCCCTTAAAGAGTGAGAGACAGCGATAGCCGACACAAGTATAACAGAAGGATAACATCACCAAGTTCGAGAACAGAAAATAACAGGTTTAATATCCTGCCTGAACGACGATCCTCTATAATGTAAGATCTATGAAAAGCGTTGAGAGGCAATCATTGAGATAACACCATAATATTTCCCGTGTTATATATAAACTGATAAAAATGTTTTCGACAAATAAACAACACAGACGACAGGGAATCCATGATATAACTAAAACAAAACAAAAATATTCAAGAAAGGAGTAATTGGTATAGTCTACTTCCGTATGTACTCCTGGCTCTATTGTCCATTATTTTACCGAATGCTGAAAAAGAGTGTTGCTGTATTTTTACATTCCCCTACTGCTCTTATCTCTATTATTCAACAACAGAGAGTTAAATCATATAAGAACACAACAATAATAATAACTTGTACTGGTGTTTATCTTGTATAGTATTAATTTGTATTTCCCGTGAGTCTTAGATGTACAAAACACATCAAGTTTAATCAGTATCTCCTCCTTGTCTCCTATTAATATATTCATAGTCTCTGCGCTCATCCTTCAAGCAGACACCGTAAATAAGGCCAAATAATATTCAAATAACCCCTCCTAACATTATCCTAACCTAAGCTAGGATGACTGAACTGAGCCTAATTTAATCTAGGTCTACCTAACCTTATCTAACCTAACCAACCAACCTAACCTAACCTAACCTTACCTAACCTAACCTACCAACCTAACCTTACCTAGCATATTCTAGTTTATCGTTAGTCTCCAGTTTCTCTCTCCTCCTCTTGCCACCACCACCACCCCGGGCCTATAACATAGCCTCGTTTCTTTCAAAGACAATCCAATTTCCTTGGAGTCGACACCCATATTCACTTAAGGCTGATGGCATCCCCAACAGCCGCTCTCTTTTATCTCACAGCCTCCGTCGTCTCCATCTCTCACCCTCTACCAGGTCTTCTCCTTCCTTCACTCTCTTTAATATTTATCACCATTGCTTTTTTATCCATCTCTTTCTCATCCCTCGACCTTTATTATATCATATTTTGCCTTATCTGTTTTCTGTTTTATCTTTGTTGTTTTTTGTTTTGCTGTGTGGACTGATTTATCATTGTATTTTTCTCTCTCGTCTTCGCCTCTTTTTTTACTATTCATTATTGCATTATTTCTCTTAATTTCTTTCCGTTCCTTCGTCTTTTACTTTTCCTTATCTGTCTCGTCTTCCTTTCCTCACCTCTGTTACGTCTTTTTCTCTCCTTTTCCTTCGTTACATCGTTTTCTCTTTCATCACCTGTTTTCTTTATGTTTTTTGCTCTTCTCTTTAATGTTTATTCCTATGTTTATACTGCTCCTTTTCCCTTACATGTTATCAGCTAAATAGTTACCATTTTTATGTTTTTCAATTTTATTAATATTTTTCCCGATGGTCGCCCAGATCTTATGTTATCGCCTTTAGCTATTTTTATTTTTTTTATTTTTTTCATTTTGGTTCGTAATTATCGTCTCCGCTTTACGTTCTCTTTCTTATATTATAGAAGAACGGGTGAGATAGACGTTCTAACAGGAGATGATGCTCAAGGAAGAAGGTATTTTTTATTTACTTGGTAGAAATTGTAATTGCAATTTACTATCCCTAATAGCATTGAACTTCCTGGAAACTCAATAGGCTTCTCTTTGTCCACGAGAATAATATCTTGGAAGTCTTTTGGAACGATTTTTCGTGGAAAGTGGCATTTTATCACGTGGAAAACTGAGATTTAATTATTTTTCATCCACTTCTTACCTTGACCTTTGACCCTCAGCCAAAACCTCCCTCTTCGTCGACTTCAAGGGTGCTTTTGATAAAGCCAATAGTGAAGTGATCCTTGAGGGTCTCACTCACATTGATGTGAAGGGCAAACTCCTTACGTGGATTGCTGACTACCTCTCCCGTCGACAGGCCCGTGTCCGGTTTCAGGGCCACTACTCTACGATCAGGGACCTTGATCTTGGCACGCCTCAGGGAGGTGTACTCAGCCCTACACTCTTTAATGTACTCATGAACTCCATTTGCCGCCTCAACGTCATCTTTGCTGAGCGCGCCCTAGACGGTCACATCATAAGCTACGCTGATGATATTCTCCTCCAAATTACTACAGTGCAACATGAACAACCTATGCTCTCCACGTTCGCCCGGACCTGTCAAACACTCGGGCTAGTCATCTCACACACTAAAACCAAGTTCATCTCACACACTAAAACCAAGTTCATCTCACACACTAAAACCAAGTTCATCTCACACTTCCGGCGTCAGACTCCGCTGACTCTGCAAGGACAAGACATCGATCAAGTAAGCACCTACAGGTACAGGTACATTTTAAGTTAATCGGATATAATGGAAAAGCAAATTTAAGCCTTAGAAAAAAAAATTGAGGTAATACAAGAGTTTAATAGAAATAAAACTAAACTAAAACATTAGGGACTGGTTCTTGGTAGGATTAACCTGATCGAGCACAAGTACCACTGAGGCAGAAGGCTGACGGCCCGGTCAACCACAAATTTAGTCAACCGAGCAGTTAATTACTGGACGAGGCCCAGGGCTCTCACCGCTACGTCTATTTACATTTACAGAGACATTTCTGTGAAGTATGTAAGTCGCCTGTCAGTGATTATTCAACATAAGTGACTCAAAAAGGAAGGACTAGTGTTGTGTATTATACATCATCGTGCCAATCTATTTTAAGGAAACAAAGTGAGGTTTAAGAAGTACACCATAAAATACAAAGGGTGAACAGTGGAATTGGATCCTCCTTGTCTCCTGGCCAGTATAAACACCCCTCCGGAAACCAACTTTACTGGGAGCGGCTCACAGAAGAGCAGCCGGCGGCAAGGAGTACCGCCCCTCAGTGTCCCGCCACACACGGCTCTTCTTCCAGTTCACCGAAAATTTTGTGTTTTTTTCTAAATTACTCGACATGTTGAGAACGCTTCTAAAACGTTCAATTAAGCAACAAAACAAAGTTATCAGTTCCCATGTGTCCAAAATACTCAAGAGAGACTACTTTGAGCAACTCCTTCCTCTCGTCTCCAGACTTGAAAAAAAAAACCCTAACCAACACTATATTTTGGGGTGATTTTGGTTCTCATGGAACGGTAGAGGAGTATGTAACTGCCCTTCAAGTGGAAATTAATTCAATAAATCGTAAACTTTGTATCAGATAAAAGACTGGATGAGTGAACGAGTGCTATATAAAACTGTTGACGTAGCCAAGATATATAAAAAAGTATTAATATATCATTTATACTTTATTATAATAGTAAGTCCGTAGTCTTCAATATACATAGTAATTGTATTAGCAGAGTGTGTATTTCTTATGGACTAAAGTATTTGTTTACTATTTTATATCAACACTGCTACAGGCCGTACTCACCACCACTGGGATACAAGTTGAAGCATTATTTCGAATACTTGTGTAAAATTTCGTTTTAAAAGTTTTAGAAACAAAGTTGTGTCCGTACCCTGCAAATGCACAGCCCCTTTTTTTTATCGAGGAGTGTTTTCATATTCAACATTTTACCGAGAAGAATGTTGTCAGAGGTACAGGAAAATACATTACTTCTTACGGTATAAGTAGATGGTGGGGGTACTTTAATTAGTCAAATAAAATCAAAATATGCAATGACGTTGTGATATTCTGAATGTTTATAGAGAATGTCAATGTAGCATATATAGAGCTGAACTTCAACGTCTATTTAATTCTTGTAGACTATTGATGCGTTCCTTTGACCGCTGCTGGCACAGGATGTATTCTGTAACTTATGTTTATAATAATTTCCATATCGAATTTGATAATGTTGTTTCTATTATTTAAAGTAGTTAAGTGTTGCTGTAACCTTGTCATTAGACGAAAGGAAACAGCCAAATTTAAGTCTCATACCCTAACAGAGAGTAGATAATCTAATTAAATCTAAAACACCACCAAAATTGCATTAGACACAAGATTAGGTTAGATAGGTAACGTTTTATAGGTAAACTAACATGACTTCTCTAATCTTAGCAAACCAGGTGATGTTCTGTTTCGCTCAAGATATGGAAAACAAAAATCGTGGGGGTAATTTTTCTTTGTTCGTTTTATGTTTGTTTTTGGTTTTATGAAGCTGCTGCCGTTATAACTTAATACTTACTCAAAGACAATGTGTGAGGCTGATGAGTCTGTCTTGAACTCATATACCCAAACCACAACGAAAAGAGGGATTTGTTTATTTTCTTGAGTCACTCCGCAATATGACACGGAAAACAAAAACTTGATAGATGTGTAATGGTGCAGCTGTGAATGTTGATCATGTTATGTAAAATAAACACATCTTTAACCTGGGTATGGGTACACCCCCCCCCCCTCCCTCCTCCCGCTATTTCTGTCCCAAGGTCAAAACAATATACCATGGTCATGCATCGCTCCACCTGCATTAAATACCGCGCTCGAAAATCCCCACAATAACTTAATCCTTGAAACCATGTTCCCTAGCACTGTCAGATCCACGGAGTTGTCACACAGAGTCGACCAAAAGCTGTCAAAATTGTAAATAAAGTCTACATTTACATTTAGATGAAATTCTAGACACTGAGACAAAGGCAGAACAGAGAGGTTGTACATGTAGGTAACTTAAGGTAGAAAGGCCATCAGTGTGATACCGCTGTGAGCTATTTCCCCGAGAGCTGCCTTGAGAAATAGCAATGTTACGAAAATGGAAAGACTGAAACCTGGAATACGACATACAGGCAACGAGCTTCGTCTAACTCTGCCCACTATGTTGTCACCAGAGAGAAAGGAAGACTTGTCATAATACTGAAACTAGAGATTATCCTATTTCATGTAAGGGATAAACCGGGTGCGTGTTGGATGATTAACACTACCTATAAAATTGTTTTATTTAGTCTCATACTATTAGTCTGGTATATTCTGGTGTGTAGATCTAGCCGCTTTACTCTATAATACATTCTCTGGTTACTTTTAGGTTATTGACACATGAAGTAAGGCAACTACCAGTAATATAGCTACACGCTTCTTAATCTATAATATCAACCAAGAAACAATAATATGGAATTAACTCGAACGAACAAATAACTAATTAAATATTCTTACAATCTTTAGGAATACACTGGGGAGTAGATATTCTGTGAAACCTTATCATCGCAAAGTATATTCACATTTTACACGAGAGAGCGGGGGCTGGCAATGTGGTTCTTGTCTGGGCTGAGCTGTGCTGGGTGACGGCTCAGGACTCTGCCTTTGATCTCGACAGTGTTAACGTTCCACGCAAATACCGTCCGTTTCTTCTGGCTTGTCACATTAAAGGACTCAAACAGCAGCTATTTGTTTAAAGATTTTACACACGAAGGGACTGACGGTCTCCAGAGGCCGTCGAGATAACACACACTGGTGACACACGGACAAGAGTAGATTATCCTTTGTGTTGTAGTGTTTGATGTGTTCCTCTCTGACAGAAATGACTCAGTTCCTTGCCTCAAAGTCGTGGTAAAATCCTAGCTGGAATTTTTTTTCGAACCAGAAAGAAAATATCCTAAATATCGACACCTACAAGTGATAAAAGTGTAACACGTTAATAATGACAGTAATAGTATCTTAAGTAACATCAGATGTCTTATAATACGGAAGGAACAATGAAGGTAACTTTTTACCAGGTGATTGTCGCCATGTGTACTGATGCTCTGCAAACCCTCAAGGGAATATAATTTTCAGGAAACTTGTTGTAGTTTGGGCAGACCATAATGTCAACAGTTTTTATTACGCAAAAAAAAACGTTATTTATTTTCTTTCAACGGCCTGTACCATAAAAAACAAAGTACATATTTTACTTACCTATCAAAGGACTCTCTGGCAAAACGACAAGAGCCTTAACGTACAAAACGGCGAAGTGAAACGAAAAACAGACGCAAAAAAGGAAATCAAATGAGAGGCAAACAAAAAAGTAACAAAATATTACGTCCTGAAGTTATAATGAATTTTAGTTCCAAATTTGTCTAGAAAAATACGTATATATACTGTACATTACTCCCTAATGCCTATTCATTTCTTATAGTAAGATTTATAGAGAGGATAAAACCTACGACAGCTTTTGTCTTTGTTACTGTGCATATTTCTATTTATTTATACATTATAATTTGTACAAGTATTTTCTTATATGTATTTAGAGACAGACAGACAGACAGACAGACAGACAGACAGACAGACAGACAGACAGACAGGGGCGCAGAAGGAAAATCTTAATATGGAGATCTTATTTGTGTTTTATCTTAGTTCATCAGTTTCAAATTAATTATATTTTCCTTCATCATATCCGAAGTATAAACACGAAGTAAGACACAAGAGTTACAAGCAAAACGAAAAAAAAATAAAAATAATTACATTACAAATTTACAGTAAAATGCAAATTAAAATTCAGTATAAAGTAAAAAAACAAATAAATTATTAATACATGGTAGAAAATAAATTAATTTGAAGTGAAAAGCAATCAACATGTTCAGGTCATGTAAAACAAAATTAGTAATGCCTTTAAAACAAATCAAAATTAAATACCAGAGTTAATATTTACAAAACCTGTGCGTGTGACGTAAAGTGCAATGTTCATTAAACTGTTCACTATTGTATCAATATCATACACTAGAATTCTATCCACATTTTTATGAACAATGAATTATCAGCATTTATATTTACGCTGTTCATTTGTGTGTTTTACCAGGATATTTTTGTGTACAGGTTATAGACACTGATGATGGTAGGAAGGTTTTACCCAAGTGATATTTAAATATTTGTAGGTATCGCTTTATGGAAAAGAAATCCAGAAAAAAAGGCTTTAACAGAAATCTCCAGAGAATTCTTACATACTCCCTCTCTCCCTTCCTCCCTCTCTCCCTTCCTCCCTCTCTCCCTTCCTCCCTCTCTCCCTTCCTCCCTCTCTTCCATTCCTCCGTCCTTGCCCAACAACTTTCCGAGAGGAAATTAATTCCAACAAAAGAGGAAGAGAAAGAAAAAAAAAACTAACATCACATCCTCTAAACATGACCCAGAATAATTAGACGTATGTAGTCTAAATGAGAAAAATCATAGAGTATTTTGTACCCTAAGGGCAGGCGGGTAACTACTGCTGACGACCGTGTCTCTGTCAGCTTCTACATACTGTAGAGTAGTGTTGTATATATATATATATATATATATATATATATATATATATATATATATATATAAAGTTACCTTGGTTTGAAAACTCATACTTATATAATACATACTGTACATTTAAGCAAGCACGAAAAATTAACTTTGTTGAAGTTATATGTACAACCATTTTTACTATGATACTTTACCTGATACATTAGCGTGTGGAGTAAAGACAAGGGACTTATGTTGTTGCTATTGTGCAATGGTCTTCGGAATAAAATGAATATACGACTGTATTCATACACCCTGTGCAACATTTATTTTTAACTAATACGGATGAAGTAATAAAATTTCCAAAAGGTATAGTCCGTGTAATCCTAGCCTTCGCGCGCGCGCGTGTGTGTGTGTGTGTGTCCACCAAACATTTCAAAATAGCTCACTTATTCCTTATTCAGGTGATTCAGCCTCATAACACTATGTATTAAAGCCAATATTGATTACTTGACGATAACACGCTCCGAGCAACACGGAAAAAAAGATCACCAGGAAGAAATATTATAGTGTGGAGGAGCGAAGCCTCAACCCGCCCAGAAAACACTACATAAAAAACAGTATTGGTCTGCCTCCAGCTAGTGACTGCGGGGGAAAATGTGTGTTGGGATGAAGACAAGACGGAGGCGAAGAGCAGTAGGTGAAGGAATACATGGAGGAAAAAGGAAGTGATAAAAGAGCCGGGTGATGACGAGGGAACAGGAAGAGACAGCTCTGGTAGGAGGGAAGGTATGGTGGGTGGGTGGTAACTCAAGGGCGATTATGCGTCTCACTCGTTCCCTCAATGGGATTAGAGATAAAGAGATGATAATGAGATTTAAATATATAGTAGTAAAAAACAATCAAGTATAAATGGACACATATTCGACGTAACATCAAGGGAAAACTAAAGTTCTTCAATTATTTTTGCTAGTGAGTTTAATCCCTTTCGGAATTTTAACACACACACACACACACACACACACACGTCTTTAACTACGGCTTCCCTACGGTTTACCGGTTAACCTTTCTTGTTTTTAATAGAGTGAACTTGAATGCAATCACACAACAACCATTGTGGTACAGGAGGAATGTAGGCTGGTGTCCAATTATAACTCATTATTGATTTCGTCAGATCTTACACTAATACAGTATGTGGAGTCAACAAAATAATTCAAATATTACTGTTTCTTATCCACGTATTTGTGTTTAAGTATTGACTGAGAGTGATAACATATAACAACCAAACCAGATTGATTAAATACAGTAAACAAACAAAACATTTATATATACCTGTTGTAACAATCAATCGTTTCTATAAGGGTAGCCGTCCTGGGTCTGTCTGTCATACAAACAATTGCGGCCAGAGGAGCCAGGAGGAACAACACAAGACCCGAGGCTTAGGAATCTATTCGCCTTTAATTCCGTCCTCATTACAGGAGCTCAGGTTGTCCGGGGATGACACACAGTCGGGTAAATGAAGATGAAAACCGATACGAAGGGCAAATAGTCTCTTGCAGAAATTGGAAAACTTTTTCTTCTATGTCGGATCATCTCCAGAACTGACCTGAATCGTGATGTGTGTAAAGGGACGTTGGATTTGGGGAGCTGAAGATGTATGAGACTGTCTGTGGTAATTGTCTCTCTGGCTAAGTGTGCGGCGGACCTAGTACACGATATATATATATATATAATTTATTTAGTTATTTATTTTTTTTTTACTTACCTACTACTGTGAAGCTCCTTTCTCCCTCCCTTTATTATTAAGGGCATGGCGTGCCCATCCTTCCTTCCTCCATTATCTTTACTTCCCTCCCTCCCTCCTTCCATCACTTGTGGGTGAGTACTTCCTTCCCCCATTCCATCACGTGTTAATGAGTAGTTTCGCCTCCATCCTGTGTAAGTTACTACTTTTCTCCTTCTTGGTAAAGTCAGAATATTGCCTCACACCTTCTTCCATCCTGCTAGTATCCAAGTCTTTGACTCCCTCCCTCTTTCTGTTGGTGTGGAATTACTCCCTCTTTCCTTCACCTGTCACTCACGCGTTGGCCAGAATCACCATCCCTGTCACACAACCCTCCATCTATCCTACAAACATCAGAGGATATTTTTCCCTCCATCTCTTCTTCCTTCTCTTTTCATTTCAAGAAAACAAATGTGGAGAGTTCTTTTCTCCTTCCCTCCTTCTATCTCTTTGGGTGGATAACTTCATCTTGTTAGAATCAATCAATCCCTCCCTCCCACTTCTCCTCAGTTTATCCCTCCCTCCCTCACTCCTGTTGGAGTCAACCTGCCCTCCCTCCCTCTTGTTGGAGTCAGCAGCCAACACCTATTCTCTCCCTCCCTCTCTTCTCTACTCTCTTTTACTGCAGGAAAAAAGGCTATCCCGTCCCTCCTTCGTGCCGGGGTTAAGGCCGCGCCCCGGCACCGTCCACCACACTCTGCACACATTGCCGCTACAGTTCGCCTCAGGAATACGGTCGCCCCGGGCTTCTCCTGGGCTTTACGACACAATGGCCACCAACTGATTTGGTTACGAATCTGTCGTTGTCTTGGAAATTTTGTTGGTAGGAAGGTTGTTGGTGGCGGGTGGGCTTGTGTAGCATCCCTGGGATCAAGGAACACAAGATCCTTTAATGGTACTGGGTTCTCTATTACCCTGCCTCTCTCTCTCTCTCTCTCTCTCTCTCTCTTATTGGTCAATGCTGTTATTTACTCAGCATTCTGTTTACTTGAAATTCATTTTCTTTTTTATGTGATATTTAATTTAATTTTCTCAGATTAATAATACAAATTTATGTTTGGTTATCACTACCATCTCACGTCTTCAGTAAAGTGCTGTAGTTTCGGTCAGTTGGTAAAGGATGTAAAGCAGTGGTACACGGATGTCGAGTTTCTCATTCCAGTCGATGAGTGACACGAACAAAAGACATACATGGATATATGTTTCTGTGGTCATGATGTACATTGTTTACATGCTTTATCATATGCACCCCAGCACCACACTACACCCCAGCATCACACTACACCCCAGCACCACACTATACCCCAGCACCACACTACACCCAGCACCACACTACGCCCCAGCACCACACCCCCAGCATCACACCACCCCAGCACCACACTACACCCCAGCACCACACTACGCACCAGCAGCACCACACTACACCCCAGCACCACACTACACCCAGCACCACACGCCCCAGCACCACACTACACCCCAGCATCACACACACCCCAGCACCACACTATACCCCAGCACCACACTACACCCAGCACCACACTACGCCCCAGCACCACACTACACCCCAGCACCACACTACATCCCAGCCCCACACTACACCCCAGCACCACACTACACCCCAGCACCACACTACACCCCTGCACCATACTTTACCCCAGCACCACACTACATCCCAGCACCACACTACATCCCAGCACCACACTACATCCCAGCCCAACACTACACCCCAGCACCACACTACATCCCAGCACCACACTACATCCCAGCACCACACTACGACGTCTACGACAATTACTAGTGAATGATTCCAACATTAGTAGCAAATCTTTTCTGTTAATGGCGTCTAGAGGGCAGCCAGGCTCCCCACGTAATGAAGTACTCGATAACTTTTTTTATTTTTTTTTAGTCTGGGACAACGCAGAGGCTGGGGAAGGAAAGGGGGGTGGGGTGAGGGAGAGAAGAGGGGATGGGAATAGGTGTCGAGAGTAGAGAAGGGGATGGGGAATGATGATGTGGGAGAAAAAGGAATGGGGAATGGTACTATGGGAAAAAGAGAAGTGGGTGAAGGCAGCTGCTAGTCTTACAGAATAAGATTAGGGGAATTTGTGACGCAACGATGAACTTGATAGCGTGTGTTCTTCTGTAGAGTCTGAGTCGTGGGGCTGGGAGGTTGAGGTAGGAGGCTAAGGGAAGAGATAGAGAGGGAAGGAGGGAGAAGATATGGTAAGAGATGGAAATAAAAGAGGGAGAGAAAGGGAAACTAAAAAAAAATACAGAAGAAAATTAGTGGAAATTAGCTCGGGACAGATTGACTTAAGGAGATGCATATTGCCGAAGGTGTTTGGGCAGAGAGACTGAAGTATAATGAACGATTCCTTAGGGTTTACCTCAACGTGGTAAGAGTCAAATGAGTTACTAGGAATATAAACATTACCAGAAAGAGCAGGAACAACAGGAAGGTTCACGTTTTGGATGTAGTAGATGTAATAATAATAGTATGTATGTATGTATGTATGTATGTATGTATGTATGTATGTATGTATGTATGTATGTATGTATGTATCCTACCTTGTCTCTCGCGTGTATCCATACTCTCTCTCTATTTTACCATCTCTCTTTCTCTCTTCCTCTCTTTCATCCTTTCTCACTCTATAACCACAAACACCAACACACATAACAGGGAGAAAGGGTTAACGATTGAGAAGGAGGGAGAGAAATAAAGGGGGGGAGAGAGAAGATATGAAAGAGAAAAAAAGAGTCTCTATCTCTCCCTTATGATTGGTTAACTTAGAGAGGTGATAGTGATTTAGGCAGGAAGCGTGTCAGCCTGGCTCGATAGTATTCGTCACTAGTAACTCACAGGTCACTTGATCGAGCCCCAGAAATACACGAGACCTATTCCTTTTGTCTCTTTTGGTTATCTCGAGGACTTTGTATTTTTGAATTAGTAACTAAAATTTTCTTCGTGATAATGTAAAACTTGACGATGAAAATTATATAGGAATAAAAGGTGACGATTATAGTTATTGTTATTATTATTTTTCTCACCGGAAGTTTATCGTAGCAAAACTATTGCTCGTTTCGTTATGAGTTTCTTATTGGGATATTAATTTAACTTGATCGTGACAATATTGTACAGAGGTTAGACATTTTTTTTCTCGTTTTAATGCATAAGGAATTGGTAATCTTGTAGTGCAGTTTTAATCTACATCAAGTTGTTCATAATATCTACTTCACATAATAAACTTTAATATTATATTAAGATTCCAAATATATATCAAATCTAATCTCATAAGACCATTAACATCCCACCATTTAGTTTGACCTCCGTTACTTCATACAGTACCCGGGCATCATCAGTGGCACCCGGGCATCATCAGTGGCACCCGGGCATCATCAGTGGCACTCCCATCCCCAGAGCCACAAGCCACCTTCCTCTCCTCCTACCACATGGGTACAGTTTTGTTTCCTGTGTTTCCATCCACCAGCAACAACCTTACATCCTTCTAAGCCCTCCTCCCTCTCTCTCTCTCTCTGTCTCTCTCTTTCCCTTTCTCTGTGTCTCTCTCTCTCTCTCTCTTTTATCACCCAATAAAGCCAAAGAGATGGTACACAGCCTTATGTTACAACAACATCTGTTTTAAAACTTCCCCTCCGTCTCACATCTAAGTTTACACACGATTTTACTTTTGTTGTAGAATAATTTTATTACATCTACCAATTTCATTTCTGTTCCATTTACTTTCATTATAATTTTTTCCTTTTAAATTTCCTTGTCCCTTGCCTGCATTACACTCCGTTAATTCTGTAGCCTTTTTCATTATATTTTTTGTCCATGTAGCTTGGGTCTCTATGGGTGTATATCAAAGGATGCATTAGTCTTCCTTCTCCCCGTCTGTATCTTTGTACTGTGTGTATGTCGTCTCCTGTCCAGTAATTTCCTGCAATCTTGTAGCGTCACAAACTTTCCTCCTTCCCCTTGAAAAGCCTCCCCTGTTTTAATCTAATTAGAGCTTCTCACTCTCCTCCTTATTAGATATTGCTTTCTGAAATATATTTTTTCTTCTCTTCCTCTCGCTCCTTCTTCCTCTTTCTCCTCCTCCTCCTCTTCTTCCTCTTCTTCCTCATCTTTCTCCTCTTTCTCCTCCTTCTTCTTCATCTTCCACCCGCTTGTGAGATACCATTTTCTTCCTTTCGTTTTTTGATGATAGGTCTTCATGACTCGTTTTCCCTCACTTCTCTACCTCACACAACTTCCTCCTACACCTTTCATTTATTTAACCTCCTCTTCTTTCTACCTTCATTTGTTTCATTATATCCTTCTATTGATTTTTTTATGATTTTTTTATTTTTTTTTTAATTCCTCCTATAGAATATTTTAACACTCCATCCTACGTTTTTTTTTATCGTTATCTCAATGGTTTTATGTCCTTCCACTACACATAGCTGCTGTTGCTTCATCGTTCTTTCATCTCACACAACCTCTGCTGCCGTCACTGTGCGGGCTCTAAAGAACATATACCCTACTCGCCATCCTTGTAACCGGTAATTATCAAACAATTCTTCTTTTAATCTCTTTTATCATTCTCGTTCCTTACGTTGACTGACTGTTCTCCATCTCTCCTCCACCCCGAGATATCTTCTAGTTTGGTGTTATCCATCAATTCTATCACTATCCTCGGTTTTCTTCATGTTGTCTTTACTGATTCTCAAATTTAATCTGATGCATTATTTATCCACATCTTCTGTTCATTTCCTCCCCATCTGTTTCTTTTCCTTGTATATCTGTGAATTAACTTGAGCACGGAAGCAGCGGTGTATACAAGGAACAAGCTTCTCTTGGCAAATAATTCAATAAGAATTTCCCATTTGTTTTAGATGAGATCTCACGTTGTTCTCCCGCCACACCTGTCGTTCCCTCACGTTCGCTTCCCCCCATCACAACTACCTTCCTTCCCCTACTGACAATTTGATATACTCGTTTCCTAAATCCACAAACTTTGTCAAATCCTGTTACCCTTATTCGCAGGATCGTCAATGTTGTTGTAGGATTTGTACACCTCCTACTTTACAACATTGTTCCATACTCTTGGTTTACACTCTGTCTGTGTACGAATGTGTGATGTACGAGTACTTACATGTTCGTGTCTCTATGTATGTATGTATGTATGTGAACACTGTAACTAAAAGAAATAAAGAAATGGAGCCAGTTTTGATCAAAGATTGCAAGTGGGATGAATTTACAACAAGGCTGGACTGATTGAATCTTTCAGGAAGTAAGTCAAAGGTCAACTTGAGGACGCATGACACACACACACTGACACACACACACACACACACACACACACACACACACACACACAACGTTAAGATGGATGCATACAACAGTGGTGTTTGTTATAATTGTGTTTTTTTTGTGATTAATAAAGTTGCTGATGACACAAGAAGGAGAACAGAGAAACCTTTTATGCGGACGGACACCTTAAAGACACCACCACAAACACACCAACAAACGGACAGGAATAGTGTTGTGGGTATCTTGAACACCCACCAACAGCCTCACCCCTTCCCTCACTCTTCCTCTCCAAACTAACTCAACCTTTTTTGTAAAATTAGACTCGCCTGAGGCTTTGTCTGTTTTAACGTTTAATTAAACTTCTCAATATCAGAGAAGGAGGAAGTTGGCCAGGACGATGACGCAACACACATATCATCCACAAACAAGAAGGAAAAGAAAGGTGGTAGGAAGGGGTGTTGGTAGAGGGTATGTGTAGGTGAGGCAATGGCGCTGTTGAGAGGTGGAAGGAGGATCAGTGAGGAAAAGGAGTACTGTTAGGGTAGAGGGTAGTGTTAGGGTAGTGTTAGGGTAGTGTTAGGGTAGTGTAAGGGTAGTAAGGGTAGTATAAGGGATGCCACAATGTAAGAGACACAGCCTACACAACTCACAAACTACAGGATGAAACTTACCCTTCGGGACTATGCTAGTGAGGTGCCTCAAGTTTGTGCCGCTCACCAGAACACTCTTGAAGCAGGGGGCGTGGGTGGTGGCGTGGGTGGTAGCGTGGGTGGTGGCGTGGTGGCGTGGGTGTTGCGTGGGTGGCAGGGCGTGGGTGGTGGCGTGGGTGTTGTGTGGGTGGTGGCGTGGGTTGTGGCGTGGGTGTTGCGTGGGTGGTGGCGTGGGTGGTGTGCGCGTGGGTGGTGGCGTGGGTGGTGGCGTGGGTGGTGGCGTGGGTGGTGGCGTAGGGACTCGGCAGGTAGTAAATATTACACATTGAAGGACTTAATATTTCTAAATAAAATAATTCAAATTATAAAATGTTGTTTTAAAGGGGGTCCAGTGTGTTTCCCTTCAACAC